>NC_086444.1:481319263-481619263 GCF_028390025.1 Pseudophryne corroboree
ATTGCGCTTTGTACGTTGGGTTTCATCTGCCACTGCAGGACACACCCCTGAGTGACAATAGATACGCCCATAGGTGGAGATATACACGCCCCTTTGGCAGAATGTGACACGCCCCCTCAACGGGGCGCCGCGCAGATCTCCCTGAAACCACTTTTGAAAAGTAGGCAAGTATGATTTATAGACATAATGAATAAGATGTAAAATAATTTGCATACATGAAAATGACTTTGCCACTTAGCCTGTGATTGCAGATGATCTAGTGTATGCTCTGTCTGCCTGCTTGGCTGACATATAAGATTGAGTGAATAGTGATTGGGATACGGTTGGTGTAATAAGCAAGAAAATATATCTTTCTAAAGAATTATATAGTTTCCTAAATTCTAAAGGTGTATCATATAATGTGCTCATAATATGTAATTTTATATCTTTTTAACTTCCCCCTTGATGCTGGACATCCCCACTATCTGGAAAGTCTTGGGGGGAGGGTGCTGCTGCCATGGCCCATGGCTAGACCTTACACCTCTGGTGCTGCCCATGTGGGGCCACTAGTACAAATTCTGCCACTTTTTGTTCCCAATCCGCCCCTGTGTATATATATATATATATATATATATATATATATATATATATACATATATGTACAGTATATATATATATATATATATATGTAATACCCTGCTATGCAAGATACTACTTTCTATCTGACACTGTGCAGTGCACAACGCATTTCTGTCATTTCACAGGCAGATAATTCCCAACAGTCTCTGCAGCTGCTCAAGAGGTCAGGGGGTGGTGACATCTTAGGGAGAGCACGGTGGCTGGACTGGCGTGAGGAGGTGCTGCGCAGGTTACCTGTAAAAGCCACTGTCCCCGTGACCGGAGTTAGAGAAATGGCAACCAGAGAGCAGTGAGAGCCTCCCGCAGCATATCTACAGCTTCCAGTGATCGCAGCTGACATGGGAGTGTGGTGATGTAGCTCCCATCCTCTATAGGGGCAGACTGGAGGCAGTTCCCAGCCTGAGAAAGGGGACGGTGCGTCAGTGAGCACAGTGAACAGGAGCTGGTGAGCAAACACTGAGTACATTGCACCTTTCAGATCCGAGAACCCTTGCTAAGAATATTCTGTCGGCAGTTTACCCTCTCCTTGCTGCAGCTGTTGTTAAATCATTTAGCATTACAGACTTACAGTTTAGAGACTGTGAAAAAAGGACAGCATACATGCCTAAACTTATTTATACATGCCATGATCATACACTCAGTATCAGCTGCCATGCTTCTAGAGAGTCCAAGGAAAGTCCTTTCATCTGTAACAGTTATATTTTAGCGGCCAACACAGTGATATGGACCGGTAGCTGCAGGCCAAAGTAACCGAGACACATTCAGCGGCTTAGATACTTAGTGATACAGGCACATTCAGCAGCTCACCCTTAAAAGCAGAGAGGTGAGACAGGGCCAAGTCTGGACCAAGTGATACAGCTAACCTAGCTAGGTTCATCACAGTGTTAAGGGGGGTACACACGGAGAGATCCGTGCTTAAAATCTAAGCAATCTTGCTAGATTGCTTAGATTTTAAGCACGGATCTGCCGTGTGTATGCCCTCCAGCGATAGCGATGCGCGGCCCCGCGCATCGCTATCGCCGATGCTAGATTGAGCTGCATGCAGGCTCAATCTAGCGGGTCGCTCACTTCACCGTTGTGTGAAGTGAGCGGCCCCCCTGTCGGCTTTCCCCCTCGCTCAGCACATCGCGCTGTGCTGAGCGGGGTGAGAGATGTGTGCTGAGCGGTCTGTGTTAAGATCGCTCAGCACACATCTCTCCCGTGAGTACCCCCCTTTAGAGATTATGGACAATCTCTGCTAAGGAACAGTTCTTTAGATCCACCGTAATAAAGTACAGCTGGCTGGTAACACATTGGGCTCTGAGACTAACCAGGGTGTAATTAGAAAGATTTAGCAGTCTCCACAGTTACTGCAGCTGCATGCAAGGTAACATCGCTGCAATTTCTCACAGACAGAACTCCAACACCAAGCCCTCTGACTACATGGAATAAGCTGCCTTTCTTCTTGTGTGATTTCTCAGTTATTACTTTTAGCATACCCAGATTCAGTGATTAATCTCAGGAGATTGACTATCTAGAGAAAGTGCACTATAACTACAAAATATCTATATATACTTATATGAACATTACAGAGGTTACAAAGGGGCCCCAATTAAAAGGTAATTGTTATTGTAAATTTATGTTTTCTCTTAGTAGGATTGTTATTCTCTAAATATTGTGCATTGTAATACGTTTTTTTTTTGTAAGCAACATATGTTGAGTATAATACGAATACTGTTTCGCTCTTGACTACTCGAAGTTTCACAGTAAAAGAAGTTACACTGAAGTGTTACAGTTGAATAAAATTCCAGTCTCTAGATATTGTCATTAATATCTTTCCAAAAGGTATTTTAAAATAAAAGTGTATCCTAAATTGCACATGATACTTACCTTGGTGGGTATTACATTTTGGCGTCCGCGAACAGGATCGATAACACGGTGGCTTGGACGTGGACGTTGTGACGTCATTGACCGTTACCAGAGCGGGCACTGAGTGAAGTCTGCAGTACGGACGAAGTGGCTGAGTTGCAGTATTCCACATATGCCGTTTATTTTAAACTGAAATGTATGTAAGCAGTATTTACAAGTAAAACTATATAATTTTTATTACTTATTTGCGCTCTCCAATTTGTTTACCAGTTTCCATTTTGCTCCGGTGGCACGGAGGGGATTGAAGCGCATTTGGACATTATTCTGGATAACCAAGGATTATAGCGCAAAGGACTGATTTCTGTTTGTATATATATATATATATATATATATATATATATATGTGTGTGTGTATATATATATATATATATATATATACACACACACACACACACACACACTACAATTAGCCCTCAGGGGGCCCCCTTGTCTTAAGTACCCCGGGCCCCATGGAGCCTTAATCCGGCCCTGGTCCCAGCACACGTTAGTTTGGGATCCTATTCAGGATGCTGGTGTCGGCATTCCAAGTAGGTTCAGGATTCCTGCATTGATATTTGGACTACTGGGATCCCGACCACCCAGGATCCTGACTGGATCTAATTCAAATATATTGGAGTACAGCAGTAAAGACAGAATCTGTTATATAGTAATAATATCCTTGTGCAGTGCAGAAAAAAACAGTATGTATTAAGATTTTGTGCTATGCAAAACTCAGTTCTGTTCTTACCCATCAAGGCTCAGGGATCACAAGCATAGTTATGCAGCCTATCAATTCAAATGAATGGAAATACAGTGGTAAAGACGGGTGTGGGTTGCTAGACAGACAGTGTCCAGTTAGACAGTCAATAGATAGACACCATATGTTAGACAGACATCAGGTCGACAGGGTCAATAGGGCGACATGAAAAAAAGGTAGACCGTACAAAAGGTCGACAGGGTCAAAAGGTCGACATGAAAATGGTCGACATCAAAAAGGTAGACACCATGTTTTTTGCATTTTTGTGGTTTGTGTGGATAGTTTTGTCATCTGGGACCCCCAATTGTAGTAAGACATACCCTCGCGGGGCTCACTTAGCTCACCACACTTCAGGCTCGGTGGCTCGCTGCACTCATCACAAGGTTTATAACCAACTCTATGCCGACATGGATAGAGAAGGTATGAAATAGTCCAAAAACATGTTAAATAAAAAAACACACATTTGTCTATCTTTTTTATGTCGAACGTTTGACCCTGTCAACCTTTTGTACTGTCTACCTTTTTCATGTCAACATTTTGACCCTTTTGACATTGTCGACCTAATGTCTGTCTAATATATGGTGTCTATCTATTGACTGTCTAACTAGACACTGTCTATCTATCAACCGGATACCGGTAGAGACAGATTCTGTTTTGATATCCCTGTGCTGTGCAGAAAAAGGTTCTGTTCTTTTCCTAAAAATGCACAGGACACTGGCGTTTCTATAATGGGTGCAGTGTGTCGGTGCACACGGGCCTCTGAGTCCAGAGGGCGCCCCCACCGCACACGCTGCTCCCATTTTGTGACTAGTCACCCCTCCGGAGTCCCACGGCAATGTCCACGGCGGTGTTAAAACTCTGTGAAAATTTTCACGGAGTTCTGCACATGTGCAGTAGAGAAATATCAGGGAAAATGGCTACCGCACCATTTTCCCGGGGATCTGCGCATGCGCAGTAGAGTCTGAGCGCTCTAGTGCTCAGACTCTCCCTGCTGCCGGCGGAGAGGAGGGGGCACAAACGGAGGAGGCTGCACCCGGGCCTCCTCCTCTCCTAAAACGCCACTGGCACAGGGTCCATAGAAAATGGACATGTAGCCTCTTAATTTAACTGCATGGAAATATAGCAATGGAGCAAATGGACTTATTGAAACTACAGCAATGTACGTAGCGAGCCAGGTAAACAGATTAATACTTAATGGGAGTGGACACAGTGCACTGTGCAATACCCGCAGTGCCCACTGAGATCTGTGTCCCACTGCAGCTATCTGGTACATACCACAAATTATACAGACCAGATTCTATGAGGATAGGTGCAGTAGCGCACGCACAGAGGGTTTCTGGGTACTCAGAAACCCCCCCGGATGGATGGAATTCCTTATTTTAGAAACAAAGACAGCTGTGTCTCCGTTTCAAAGAGAGCCACGATCGCAATCGTGATTGCAGCTACACATATATCTCCAAAAGTAGGGGCAGCACATCTGTAAACCTTATTATACTGTCCGTACCCTCCGCAGGAACTCCCAGCACGGAACCCACAAACAGCGATACAGCATGGCGGCACACGGTAGAATAAATTAGTCACAACAAGCATGTAACTGCAACGTTACAGGCACCTGATGATGATGCAATAAAGCATCAAAACTTGTTGTCACTAATTTATTCTACCGTGTGCCACTGTGTTGTATTGCTATATATACAGTATGTACAGTATAACAAGTCTTTTCTGGCAGCACTCCCAAATACTTAACAACTGTCCCGGTGTCTTCCTAGAACCACGCTGAGCCACGGGTCCAATCTACACACAGTAGCGGCTCTTGCCACGGGTCAAATCTACACACCATGCTGCAGGCGGCACTCTGAAATAACTTCAGTCAGAAGCAGGATAGCAACAATGTTTCGACGTTTAATACTTTGTCCTCAGGTACCTGAGGATGAAGTATTAAACTTCAAAACATTGTTGCTATCCTGCTTCTGACTGAAGTTATATCCAAGTGCCGCCTGCAGCGTGGTGTGTTGTGTACAGTATATACAGTATATATAATCATGAATGTGTGTGTGTTGTATGTGGGGTCAGCTTTATACGTGTGTGTGTGTGTGTGTGTGTGTGTGTGTGTGTGTGTGTGTGAAATCCTGCATTTGCCACTGAGGTGGAGTGCAGCAGGGTCTATTATGGTCACGTGGTACAGCTGCTGCCCAGTACCTATGTGTGCCGCCGGTAATATCCTGCTGGGGTGGGGGGCGGTGGAGGAATCGCTAGTTAGATCCAGTTGCCATGAGTCCTGTGGGTCAGCTGTAACACTGCTGTTTGGAGAGCTGTGAGATTGAGATATTACATTTCAAATGTGTCGCCGACCATGAGCCAATAGGAGCTCGTGACCCGGCAGCCAATCAGGAGTCACTGCTGCTGTGCAGTCCTGATTGGCTGCCAGTCTGTGAGCTATGATTGGCTCACAGCCGGCATCTCTGTCTCCATGGCTGCTCGGCACTCTCCTCACTGCGGCGCCTTACTCAGCGGCGTAGTTGGCGTAATGGTCGGCCCTGAGCACCTGGCTCCTGTTACTGAAGAGAAGTTGGCATTTTGGTGTCACCAGTTTGTGAGTGACACCCGGGAGTGGCCCACACCCCTGTAGTAATGCTACTGCCTGTGATCAGCCATGTGAGCCTAATAGACCACAGGCTGATCACTGTGTAAACAAAAACAAAATAGTTAGGAAAAAAAGTAATACTTACCTGCACCCAGGTTGGTAATCGGTGATCTGGTTAGTCATCTGATAGCTGTGCTCCTTCTGTGACCCCTGGTGCCATAAAGTGATGCTGTGAAGCCGGCATCTACCTCTACATCACTGGTGGTCACAGCAGAGCACAGGATCAGATGATCGGCTGACCTCCAGGATCAGTGATTACCGGTCCTGGCTGCAGGTAAGTGTAAGCAGAGGGGGTCATTGGGGGTTGCCAGTAGTGGTGGCATGGTCAGAATTGGGGTAAGAGGATTGGCAGGGTCGGGGCTTACTCGCAAGCTCTGTCCCTGCATGCGATAATTGATAAATGCTTACGGTGTATTCAATTTTCGCATTGTGATAAATTTGCCTCTTAATATTTAGTGTTGGGTGGATCTATTGAATCCTGAATGCACTGTACTCCGGCATTAGCCTGCATGCCTGAATGTAGGCTGAATGCAGCCTGAATCTACAAATAGGCTGTCATGGCAACACGCAGTGTTCAGGGGAGACTAGAGATGAACAATATTTTAAAGCTGTTCAATGGAATATTCACCTCATTCCACAGTTTATGTGTAGACTTTATCATGTCTCATCAATAGCATTTAGCCTTAAATGTTGCCTATGGATTATCGCATATCATTTTTGTTCTGCCTGATATTCTTCCTTAAGGTGCCCCATACACACTACAGAGTAATATTTGTATAGCAATGTACTTATTTCCACATTGGGAAGACCAAGGGGAGTATTTATTTGATGTCGGATCCTTTCTGATGCAAAGGATCCGACTTTTCAGTATTACATTTTTTTTAAAGTCGGATTGATATTGTTGGAAACGGGGCTAAAACCTGTCAGATTTGGCCGCGAATCCAGCAAAACATGTGGATCCGCGGCTAATCCGCCGATCCACGTGTTTTCCGACAAGTTGGAATTACCAACCTGTCAGAAAAACAGCAGCCCAATTGAATTGGTCAGAACACTATCCGACCTAAAAAAAAGACGGAAACTGACGTCTTTCCGACAAGAAGGTAGTTCCAACTTGAATTGCATATCCCCCCTAAATGTTTACACTACTTGATGCAATGTATTGTTGTGTGTCTCTGGGCTACAGGCAAACTATTGCTGAGTGAAAAATCCAACAGCTGCAGTACCTATTATATATAATATTGTGGTGTAAATACTGTTGACAGGACACATCAAGCATTAGAGTGCTGGAATAACACAGTGCTCCCTTTGAGAATTAAAGAGAGAGCTGACCATTGCACATATTAATATACCATATGGATATTTGTGCGACTATTTATACTGGCAGCTCCATCTTACTATATGTGAATATGTTTAACGTGTATATATAAAACATTTCAGGGAAAACCCAACAGCTGTAATATTTATTTATTTATTTATTTATTAATTAGTAAAGCTAACCAGCCAACATTTGATATTTAAATGGCTGTGCATTATATAGTTGCTAGCAACTTATAGGCAGTCCAGAAATTGTGTGTCAATCAAGGAACAGGGGATAAACTCAGTGATCCCGTTTCAACAGTAACACTATACCAGTAACACCATCTTTTCCATAACTCGGATCCAGAGAAATTAACATACAAAGGCATCGAACTAGTAGCACTGGGAGCCAGAGGAGGAGACCTTTCAAATCTCCTTTCCAGGAGAGAGATGTATTGGATATACGAACTTAATACTCTCCATCCGGATGGTTTCAACGAAGGGTACGAGATAGCACCTTTTTTATAATTTAAGCCACTCCCACCCTTACGCTTACCTCTCCCTTCCCTTTTCTCTTGTATCCGCATGAACATCACCACCTTGGTGGGGCGTATCTTATTATATGGTCAACAACTCGAACTGATCAGTACCTGTTTGGGAGTTCGCCAGGGAACATCAGTGGCGGGTTAGTTACCACTACACTTGGTAGGACACCCGCATGTGTCAATTTTATAACTTCCACCTTCCCTATTACAAGCCCTCACATCTCTCATCCTACCTTGGTAGTTCCTGCTTTCACTACACTCCCCCAACTTCTGGGCAAGTAGTGCCATCCTTTGAACTGAGAGGACATGTTTCCAACCCAGCCATAAACATTACAACCATACCTCCTTGGGGACGCCCAACAACGTCCGATCTTGGAAGCTAAGCAAGGATGGGCCCGGTCAGTACAAGGATGGGAGACCTCCTTGGGAGACCGGGTGTTGTAAACATAGAGGCAAAAAGGGGAAACTTCTGACAAACTCTCAGTAGCTTATGGATGTTTTTCTGGTCCGTAGTACGTATGGACCTAGTATCACCCAGTACTTTCACTCTCGCAAGATGAATCCCACTAAGTTCCATACAACTAGTTTAAACTTTCTTAATGGTATTACCCATTGACTCATCATCAGTCTTCACCCGGTTCCCGAGTTTTCATGAGTTCCCCCTTACTTTCCCTCCTCCGTCCCTCCCAGTCCCCTCTCCCTCCCTCCCTCCCTCCCGCCTTTCATCTACCAATGCGGCGATAATTTTCATTTCCATTTTCATTTTTATTTTATTATTTCTACTTTTATTTATGTTTCATTTGCATACATTTTCATTTTATTTTTATTTTTATTTTATTTTCATCTTTCTTCATTTTGCCTCTTCAAATATATATATATATTGTTTCATTTACCATCATTCATATATGAATAATTGATGTTTTTCCATCTCCACTTATGATATATATGCTTCATTTATTTCTCCCCATATATATATATAAACATTTCATTTCTATTATCCTCCGTTTTTTGCTGCCATCTGAATGAAGTATTTCTTTTCCCTTTATATACCCGATGGGGAGCCACACCACCTCTATGGACGCATTTACGACTTTAAAAGCATCAAACAGAACTTTGCATCACGGAAGCACTGTGACGCATCTCACATAAATAACCAAAAAGATGGCCGCCGCTCCAACTAAGAAGCTAATGCACGGACATTGTCTATCACGTCTGTGCCTACTAGGCGCATGCGCAGAAGCATTTCACAGCCGCCGGAAGTGGGGCGGAAGTGGGGCGGACATGGGGCGGATGTCATCAGCAACATACTCCGGACCGGAAGTGGACGGATACACCCGTTTTTTTATGTTTTAAACCTAAATTATGTCTCGTTTTAACTAGAAAACATACTAGCAATGTTCTCCATTATATTCCCTTCACATGTACCCGCACAGATTCGCATTTTTACTATAGGTCTGTGTTTACCAATTAATCCAACAGGAAGTGATGTCAGCAGCACTTCCCATAGTCTTAAGGTATAAATATGTTCTGTCTCTAGCATTACATTACCCTTTGATGAAGTCCATGAGGGACGAAACGCGTTGGGTGACATTCTGATTTCATCTCATACTCTTAAAAGATAAGCTACCTCTCCTCACCTTTTCCTGTGTTTTATCCTATGCATTTTGTATTTAAAAAAAAATTTTTTTTAGTGTTTTTTTATGTATTCTTATGAATTCTGATACGTGTGCCCTTGATATTTTTTAGCCTAAACCCCCTTCCCTTTTACTTCTTTTTTGTACCGACTTAGCTACATTTTAATTCCAATTTTTTTTTGCATGTTACTCTTTTAGTGCTTTGTACTCCTAATATTAAATTATACTATTTTATAGTACCTGTTTTTCTTCATCATTGATTAGACACCTTGGTCGCTTGAAATACCTCATCCCCCCCCCCACCATTTTTAGAAACCAGTAGGCATATATACCAGTGCTTACAATTTTTTGAGGTGCCTGAGCTGACGCCCTAAACTGCATAAGGGAGTGTCCATCAGGTGTTGTTCTGCTATTTACTACAGAACATATATATATTTTTTCCTCTACTGTTGTTTATAAACCTTAGATACTGTATCTGTGGCGCTGCCAGCTTCTTTTTGCACATATATATATATATATATATATATATATATGTGATTAATATAGCCATTTACTGCAGGCCACATATGTATCTATTTTCGATAGATGAAGCTACAATTACACATTTTTATAATGTATAGCTGTTAATAAAGGCAATACATGATTAATGCAAGGTTGCTATAGAAAGCAACGTGTGAAGATACCAGCATTACAGACATCAGCGGATATGATGAATATATAAATGCAAAACATTCCAGAGTGAATAACGCAATAACTGTAGCACCTATCAATTGGCCAAATATTTAAGCAATATCTGATAGCTACATTACGCTTCATATAGCTGCTGGGGATAAATTGAGTGACTTCATCTCAATAGCTACGTTGTATGCACTTGCGGGTAACACAGCTATCTGCTGAAGGTTACATTTGTATCTATCTGCAACAGAATAAGTTACAATCACATGCTCTCACTATGCACAGCAGCCAGTAACAAAGGCAATATATGATTGCTGTGATTACATAATACTCAGCAAATTGCCGAATAATCTACCTCAAAACCATTTAAGATAATGGGAATGAACTATACCTAGGAATGATTTAACCATATATATCAATTTAATGGTTGCAGAATACTTGATGTCCAGCAATAATAAATTATATCAGCTTAATCTTGCGTGTGAAGTGTCTCTAATATTACACTGTATGGGGACCAACTAATGATGTACTCCCAGTAGCTACCACACAGCATTTATTGAAATACAAGAATTAATCTCTGGGAATTAACAGGACAACTGTCTAGACAGAGCCGGCTCTAACCAATATGATGCTCTAGGCAAGATTTTGGCTGGCGCCCCCTAACACCACCGGTGGTTCCGCCTCTGACCTTGCACCTCTTTCCCAGCACCATCACCCCTCACCCATAGCAGTCCTTATTTTGGTGTTTGATTGTACCCCCTATGTTTTAAATAGGAACAGTTCGCACATTTGGTGTTCAGTCCAAAAAGGGGTGTGCTTGTGCTGGCAAGGGGCATGGCCACACAATAGTAACCCCTATTCCAATTACGCCACACAGTTCTGCAACTTTATTCACATTTGATCATGCGATAGTGTCCATAATTCATATTACATCCCACAGTAGTATCACTTTACCTTATAAACGTTACTCCTCACAGTAGAGCCCTTTATTCACATTACATCACACTGAATTGCTCCTTATTCACATTACACCACACCCTATTGCTTTTATTCACATTAGACAACACAGTAGTGCCCTTTCTATACGCAACGCCACATAGTAGAGCACCTTATACATATAATGCCACAGAGTAATGCCCCTTACACATATGAGACACATTATTAATGTCCTCATAAACACAATGCGCCTTACACGTTATGACAACCTTTATTAATGCCCTTTTACACATAATATCCCTTACACATATGCCGCACATTATTAATGCCCTTATACACATAATGACACGCATAGTGCCCCCTACACATTTGCTGCACATTATTAGTGCCCCTATACACATAATGACACACATACAGTAGTACCCTGTTACACATATGCCGCACATTATTAATGCCCTTATACACATAATGACACACATAGTGCCCCTTACACATATGTTGCACATTATTAATGTATTTTTACATGACACACATAATGCTCCTTACACATATTCCAAACACTACTGCACAACCAACCCACTCACATGCACACAGCACTCACACTGCCACTAACACTGTGACCTCTGCCTCTGCTTGGATACAGATGTGTCCTCATAAATCTTGCCTCAATGCTAACGTTGGGCACCTTTTTTTATTTAAATGCATCTTATTTGCATTGCTATGTGGCTAGGGTGCACAAGCAGCTTCTGCTGATTAAAATGATATGTAGCATGCATATATACTGTGTGAGACTGTGGCTGTATCTGCATATGAAATGCTACACACAGAATATAGGCATGCTGCATATCATTTTAATCAGCAGAAGCTGCTGATGCCCCTAGGCATATCAAATGCCCTAGGCAATTGCCTAGTTTGCCTATGCCTATGGCCGACTCTGTGTCTAGATACTGAATTTATAGACTGACTATAGTCTATTATATTATATTTAGACTTTTGAATAATCATTCTAGAGTATTTAGATCCGTAGCGAGATATAATAAAATTGAATCAATATAAGACACGACACAGGTAGCGAGCCTCATGTGCACCAACAAAGAAACATTCTTTCTTCTTTTTTTCTCCTACAGGCACTATCTACAGTAGCTGCTGTACCTTGGTGGAGATAGTGCAATTATACTGGATAAGAATATGGTTATTAAGATTTTAAACTAACATCTGAACAAAAGATGAAAGTAGTGGCAGGTGAAGGTAGTGGCAGTGTGCAATATGGTGTTGACAGGGAACATGGCTTATGGTGAGCATACATGCTACAGTTATCTGGCCGATACGCCCAATATCAGTGGATCAACCAGATAATTGCTGCATGTATGCAAGTTATCATTCTGAAAATATCAATCGGTCGGGCATGCTGTCTGGTCAGCCACATCCGGCAGTGTATGTCCTACCGCGGCTGGCTGGCAGATATTTCCCTGTTCCTTCACATGGGAAGGAATGGGTAAATGTGTCCCCCTTGAGGGCGGTGCGCCGATATCATGTGACATGCACTGTGAGAGATCTCACAGTATGTATCCTGGATATCTGCAGTGGCATATAAAATGCCTGTCGGCGTTTGCAAAAAAAACGCAGGCGTGTCAGGGAAAAACGCAGGAGTGGCTGGAGAAACGGGGGAGTGGCTGGCCGAACGCAGGCCGTGTTTGTGACGTCAAACCAGGAACTAAACGGACTGAGCTGATCGCAATTCGTGAGTAGGTCCGGAGCTACTCAGAAACTGCAAATAATTATTTAGTAGCAATTCTGCTAATCTTTCGTTCGCAATTCTGCTAAGCTAAGATACACTCCCAGAGGGCGGCGGCCTAGCGTGTGCAATGCTGCTAAAAGCAGCTAGCGAGCGAACAACTCGGAATGAGGGCCTATGTCTCTTTTCACTGTTTCATTTGCCACACTCAGAGGGCAGATGGAAATGTGACACACGTACAGGATCATCAGCACCTTTTTAAAAACGGACTTATAGATGATGACATATATAGTATCTAAAATGCACTTAGAAGTGAAAATCAAAGTTAAACTGAAACTGAAGTACAGTAACTAGAGGCAATAGCACTGCTCTCATGATGGACTCTTGTATATGATGACAGTAATAAAATCATGTAGAAGTCACTTTGGAGAAAATGACCTACAGTAATGACAGGAGCACTTTACAGTCATAGTAAAATCAATCGCAACTTTGCTTTTTTTACAAACCACTATACAATAGGGTTATGTACTTATACATCTAATCATATTGCTAGTGTTTTAGAGGCATCCTGTAAAATGTATATAAATAGCATGTATACTCTAACCCATGGACTTCTATGGGATTTGAGAAATACTGTCTACATCATATTTCATGCTTATTGACCCTGTAATGTAAACATATGAATTTCATGAAACTAATAATTTAACTTTTGCTAATTTCACCAATTACATACAACTGCGCGAGATATAAAATCTTGAGTGACACATTTGCAGCAAACTCTGCCAAACCTGAAATATTTTCCTCCCATGCTGCAGAATAAATGTCTATGAGTCCCTTTTTCCCGTCTTGGGGGTTTATTTACTAATATTCGTGTTTGTGCCAATTTTTAGGGCGTTTGATCTCGAATTTTATCGGACGTATTTTACTGCAACTTTTTGAATCCATCTACGGTAATTTACTAAGCTGCCGAGTTCTCTATTTTCGTATTTTCCGATGTCCACAAGAGTGACCCCAATTAACTTTGTGGTTAACCGCAGACCGCAAAGTTCCCATCATTGAGTAGAATGGAGGAGCGCAGGGCCGGTTCCGGGGCTTATGGCGCCCTGGGCGGCATTAGGGGGCGTGGCTTCGTACAGGGGGCATTGTCATTTACGCCCCCTGTACATACTGAAATGATGTGCGGTGCGCGATGACGTCATCGCGCACCGCACAGCAAAGGTCCTCTCCACGAAGGGAAACTAGACACGTAGCGTCTAGTTCCCTTCGTGGAGAGGACCTTTGCTGTGCGGTGCGCGATGACGTCATCGCGCACCGCACAGTAAAGGACCTCTCCACGAAGGGAAACTAGACGCGTACGCATCTAGTTTCCCTTCCCAGCGGCAGCGGGGGGGCAGCAGCCAGCGGCAGCAGGGGGGCAGCGGCCAGCGGGGGGCACACAGCAGCAGCGGATCTTGCCCTGGTGCGGCGCCCTCCGGATGGCGGCGCCCCGGGCAAAAGTCCTGCTTGCCCATGGCAAGATCCGCTACTGGAGGAGCGCTCTCCTCCATTCTAGCCAGTGCGCTCCTGCTGATTGACAGGCTAGGAGCGCACAGCCAATCAGGAGATTGCCATTACATGGCGCTCCCTGATTGGCTGACGGAACCTTCAGTGACAGAAGTCATGGGGGGTCCCGGCATTCGGGGAAAGGGGCTCCATGTGTTTTCAGTTTGTTTTTTTATTCAAGTCCGTGGATTACGTCGGATAAGAAGAGTACAGATCTACACAGGATTGGTTGCAAGTATAATTTTTATTTGACAGGTACCCCGTGGATCCTACTGGACAAGGGGACTGAGGGGCTCTGTGGGACAATAGGTAAGTATGTGAGTGTGTAAGTGTGCATGTATGTAAAATAAAGCTTTACTGTCACGGTGTGTGTGGTTTTTTTGGGTATTTTTGTTGTTGTAGAACTACAGGTACCAGCGGGCCCGTTATTTCCCCGCATGCTGGTACTTGTGGTTCTCCAATTACCAGCTTGCGGGGTGGCTTGCTGGGACTAGTAGTTCTTCAACAAAAAAACAATATTCTTATTTTTACACAAAGTCTATCAGCTATCCACCGCTCGGGGATGGGGGGGACAGCCTCGGGCTTCATCCCTGGCCCTTGGGTGGCTGGAGGGAGGGACCCCTTGATTTAAGGGGTACCCACTCCTCTAGGGTACCCCAGCCAGGGGTGACTAGTTGGGGGGGTAATGCCACTGCCACAGGGACCGATATAAAAGTGTCCCCTGGCTGTGGTATTATCTCTCCAGCTAGTGGAGCCCGGTGCTGGTGTGAAAAATACAGGGGACCCCTACATCTTTTGTCCCTCGTATTTTTGGAACCAGGACCAGATGCAGAGCCCGGTGCTGGTTGTATAAATATGGGGGGACCATACACAATTTTTCCCCTGTATTTTTACAACCAGGACCGGCTCAAAGCAGTGACGTGCAGTGAGGTCATTGACTGGGGAGGCACTAAGATATATAGTAACCCCATCAGCACCTCCTGTGTATCACTGAATTAAGCCAGCACCTCCGGTGCATCACTGACCCGTACATAACCATGCCAGCACCCCCTGTGCATCTCAGACATCTACATAACAACGCCAGCGTCCTCTGTGCATCACTGCCAGTGGTGCAAATAGAAAAATGTCTTACAGGTACAAAAAATGGGTGTGTCCAAATGCCACATGGGGCGCGGCCAAGGAAAATAAGGGCATGATACACATATGGGGAAGGGGCAGATACACATATGACCCCAATAGTGCCAGATACACGTTGCCCCACCGTGCCAGATATACATTGCCCCACAGTGCCAGATATACATTGCCCCACAGTGCCAGATGTACATTGCCCCACAGTGCCAGATGTACATTGCCCCACAGTGCCAGATACATAAATGCCCCCACTGTGTCAGATATACATTGCCCCACAGTGCCAAATACATAAATGCCCCCCAGTGCCAGATATGCCCCCAGTGACAGATACACATGCCCCCCAGTGCCAGATATGCCCCTAGTGCCAGATATGCCCTCAGTGCAGATACACATGTCCCTGCAGTGCCAGGTATACATGTCCCCAGTGCCAGGTATACATGCCCCCCCAGTGCCAGATATGCCTCCAGTGCCAGATATGCTCCCAGTGCCAGGTATACATGCCCCCCCAGTGCCAGATATGCCCCCATGTGCCAGGTATACATGCCCCCCAGTGCCAGATATGCTTCCAGTGCCAGATATGCTCCCAGTGCCAGGTATGCATGCCCCCCCAGTGCCAGATATGCCCCCAGTGACAGATACACATGCCCCCCAGTGCCAGATATGCCCCTAGTGCCAGATATGCCCTCAGTGCAGATACACATGTCCCTGCAGTGCCAGGTATACATGTCCCCAGTGCCAGGTATACATGCCCCCCCAGTGCCAGATATGCCTCCAGTGCCAGATATGCTCCCAGTGCCAGGTATACATGCCCCCCCAGTGCCAGATATGCCCCCATGTGCCAGGTATACATGCCCCCCAGTGCCAGATATGCTTCCAGTGCCAGATATGCTCCCAGTGCCAGGTATGCATGCCCCCCCAGTGCCAGATATGCCCCTATGTGCATACATGCCCCCCCAGTGGCAGATATGCCTCCAGTGCCAGATATGCTCCCAATGCCAGGTATACATGCCCCCCCAGTGCCGGGTATACATGCCCCCAGTGCCAGGTATACATGCCCCCCAGTGCCAGATATGCCCACAGTACCAGGTATACATGACCCC
Organism: Pseudophryne corroboree; assembly: GCF_028390025.1. NCBI lineage: Eukaryota > Metazoa > Chordata > Amphibia > Anura > Myobatrachidae > Pseudophryne > Pseudophryne corroboree. The sequence continues at coordinate 481,335,764 of NC_086444.1, forward strand.
CCACCGAGTGCCAGATATGCTCCCAGTGCCAGGTATATATGCCCCCAGTGCCAGGTATACATGCCCCCCCAGTGCCAGGTATACTGTACATGTCCCCCCAGTGCCAGGTATTCATGAAGCTGCCGCAATGCTAATCCAGGGTGACTGACCTGCAAGTCCGGCCCAGGCCAGTTGAGGCGGAAGGGAATGTCATCACTGAGAGCAGGCATGGCTCTCCTGCCGTAGCACACCCCGTACGTACAGAACAGCGAGGACCGGGAAGGAAGCGCGCACAGCCGCCAGCTCTCCCCTGTGCATCCCAACCGCCGGGTCCCGCTGGCTCTGAGGCTGAAGCTGCTGTAGTGACAGCTCTACAGTAGCTGGTCCCGGGACCCGCCTCCGCTTCACCGCGCCGCGTGATTGGACCAGCGGATCCAGCACTGGATCCGCTGTCCAATCACATCTGCCTCGCTGACAGGGGCGGATTTCCCCTGTCAACGAGGCACTTGCAGAAGTGCCGCTTTCCCCTTTGGTTTTAATGGGCTTTTTCAGCCCAGCGCTTTGCCCCGCCCCCCACACTTTAACCTGTCCCTATTGTAAATGGGAAGCACTGCTATCAGTGCCTTCCAAACTACTTTTAATCACTGAAATAGATAGGATAATATAAAGAAATTACTTATGACACAGAATATGTGTCATAAGTATTTTCTTTATATTATTTTAATCAGTAAAGACAGGGGAGGCACTGCCTCCCCTGACTGCACGTCCCTGGCTCAAAGAGCCCGAGGCTGGTTATGCTTAGGAGGGGGGACCCCACACAATTTTTTAAAAACATTTTTTACCTAAACAGACCCTTTCCCACAGGTAAGCATGCACTGATCTCACAGATCCGTGCATGACTATCCAAACACGCCAGGAAAAAGCAGGTCTATTTTTTTGCTGCCTGTTTTTACGATTATATACAACCGCAATTGAACATTCAGGGACAAACACCAAAATACGAATGAATAGTAAATTCCCGTGTTGTATGAACAAACAGCCGCGTTTGACCGATGGTCTATTCATTCGTATTTCTGCCCTCTGCCGTGAAAACCATTACGAATAGCCCCAACACTGCCGATATTTGTGCTTAGTAAATTCCCAAGATGACACTTAGGGAAAAAAACAAAACTTGGACAAAATCGGGGCTTTAGTAAATAAACCCTTGGTTGTACCCTTACCCACCAAACCCATCTCTCCTAACCCATGTATGTTAACTTGTCCTATCATTATACATGTAACTAATTTGATCAGAGGCATCGGAATGGGGGGGGGGCAAGGGGGCAGCTCGCCCCCCCAAAAAAATATGACAGGCGCCGCCGCCAATATAAAGGAGGAGCGATGTGCGGTCAGCTGAAAGACTGCACATCACCTCCGTGCAGGCAGGAACTGGGCAGCAGCAGGAGGATGTGGCTGTGTGCACTGTGCAGCCACTCCTGCTCCCAGACCCAGTTTTCAATGGTGCTGCCCGTCCTTCGCCCCCTCTTACCAGGGCCGGCTCACGGCCCCAGAGAAGTGCCTGCCTTCCCTTCATTACAGACCTGTGGCTGGCTTGTGACAGGTAAGAGTCTCCCCCGTTCCCACCCACTCCCTCCCTCTCTCACCCTCTCCAATGACAAATGCAGGGCTTGTAGGGGAGGGCGGGGGGTTCCATATATGTACGTCATATAAAAATACATGTGTGTGTGTGTGTGTGTGTGTGTGTGTGTGTGTGTGTGTGTGTGTGTGTGTGTGTGTGTGTAATATGCACTTATATGGAAACCCCCTGCAAATATTGTGTATGTGTGTGTGCGTGTGTGTGTGTGTGTGTGTGTGTGTGTGTGTGTGTGTGTGTGTGTGTGTGTATATATATATATATATATATATAAAAGATGAGATAAGATAATTCTAAGCGACCATTTCGGTGGCATCGAAATACACAGAGTCTGCTTATTTAAAAAAATAAAAAAGGTGTATACAGGGTTTATTTATCAAAATGGTAAAATTATAGACAATACTATTACATGCAAACAGATAATTTGGTTGTGCCAAAAGAGTTCTTATTGTATCCAAACCACTCCGGGATACATGAATGGCAATACTTAAAATGAGTGATGCAAAAAAGAACAATACGACAATTGGTCTTCTGTATAAAAGCACTCCAAAATACTAAAAAGGACGAGATAAAAAATACTAAAAAAAATATATAAGTAATTAAAAAGCACCAAGAATTAAATATATATATAAAAAATAAATATATATATAAATCAGGGACTGTGTTATGGAAGGAGGATGAGATATTAAAAATAGCTTAGCTTAGAGTAGTATTATCAGGTAGCACCTGATGTTTGCATGTAATAGTATTGTCTATAATTTTACCATTTTGATAAATAAACCCTGTATACACCTTTTTTTTAAAAAATAAGCAGTCACAGCGGTGGAGGACAGCCTATGGTGAAGGACAGGGACAGCAGCAGCGCCTCCACCAATAACACTGCGCTGCTGCGGCTCCCTCCTCCACCTCCCTTCTCCTCCTCTTTCTCCCCTGCCCGGGATCTCTCTTATAAGAAGCTGCCCGAGGAGCCTGACTGTCAGCAGAGACCGTAAGTATAATTCTTTCTCTTTCTTTCTTTCTTTCTTTCTTTCTTTCTTTCTTTCTTTCTTTCTTTCTTTCTTGTCTGCCTTAATGTGTAAAAAGGGGGGTGCTGTTTGCCGTAATGTGTAAAAAGGGGGATGCTGTCTGCCGTAATGTGTAAAAAGGGGGGCGCTGTCTGTCGTAATGTGTAAAAAGGGGGGCGCTGTCTGCCGTAATGTGTAAAAAGGGGGACGCTGTCTACCGTTATGTGTAAAAAAGGGCATGCTGTCTGCCGTCATGTGTAAAAAGGGGGACGCTATCTGCCGTAATGTGTAAGAAGGGGACGCTGTCAGCTGTAAGGTGTAAAAAGGGGAATCTGACTGCCATAAGGTGTAAAAGGGGCTCTACCTGGTGTAGTGGTGCTACTGTGAGGTGTAATTTTAATAATGGAGACTACTGTGCACCGTTATATGAATTGGTATTATTTTGTGGCCACACCCCTTCCCCATGAAGCCATGCCCCTATATTTTTTGTGCGCGCCTGAGGCGCGCACTGCCCCAGTTTTGCATGGAGTGGTGGGGCTCCGATGCCGTTTCTTGCACACAGTGCTAAAATGTCTAGTTACGGCACTGTCGCTAGGTATCCATTTCTCTGGCCCTGAGCAGGTACCCCTCACCAGATCCTGTCCAGGGGTGAGGGGGTGGACTTGGATGGGATGGAGGCCAAAGCATTTTGTCGCACCTGGGACACCGCTCGCTAGTTCCGCCACTGTTCGTCCCCATAGTATTGTCTCCTCCTCCCTGGTGGCTCCGCACCCTATGTGTTCTGACGCCCCTGAATTTGATGTAAAATCTTCACCAAAAGCTCTTCACAATGGTTTATATAGACATGTTTTTATTTCATAAATGCATGATGTATGCTGCATATAGTTGTAATGAACCAACTCAATCATTGTTATATAATAAACCATTTTTATTTGAATGAATACTGCTACAACCACCAGTTGTCTGTGTGATTATTATACTATATTTTATGTTCTTGTATTCCACTTCCATTCAGAATTAACCCCGTGGCTGGTTCCCTGTTGTCGGTTGAAATCTCAATCAACCAGATTCTGGGATATAGGGCATAATTCAAGGTTGATTGCAAATCTACATTTTCCTATAATGGGCAAAACCATGTGCACTGCAGGGTGGGTGGGGGGGGGGGGGGGAGGGGGGGCAGATGCAACATGTGCAGAGAGAGTTAGATTTGGGTGGGGTGTGTTCAAACTGAAATCTAAATTGCAGTATAAAAATAAAGCAGCCAGTATTTACCGTGCACAGAAATAATATAACCAAAACAACAATGAAATGTCAATGACATTGTCATATAAACATCCTGCACAGTAAAACATGTCTCACATAATAAATAATACCATTTCATTTAGACCGTATGCACGTATAGCTGTTGGGAATAAACTATTAAGCATATGTTTTGTATGCGTACGTACACTTCTGAAGCTTAATCTCTTAAAAACTGAGTAATTTGGATGACTGTAATCTGCCACTATACTTCTAGCTCTTTTTAACACTCTCTTTTCATAAAGGTCACGTACACATGGCAGGGCCACACCAATGACCCTGCCCGCAGTTCTAACCACACGTTCCAAAGAAACCCTCTCAGCCACAGTACAGTTCCCATACCATACTGTTACCCCATAAGTCAGAACACTCTCTACTATACTGCTATAAAACTTAACCAACATATCTGCACTCAAGCAGGCAGCCTTGAGTCGTCTTAAGAAAAAGAGGTGCTGCTGCACCTTCTTAACTAGGAAAGTACAGTTTAAAGACCAAGTTAGCTCTCTGGAAATGTAGATGCCCAGAAACTTAAAAGAATCTACCTCCTCAATTTGCATATCATCCAAAAAAACAGGGAGTAGCGGTCTTCGGCTACCTCGCCTAAAATCAATGACCAACTCCTTCATTTTGGATGTATTTAAAAGCAAACAATTTTCCTTACTCCTTTCTGACAATTTAAAAACCTCGTGTCTATAAGCATCCTCATCATTCTCGCTAATCAGACCAACCACTGCTATTTCATCAGCGAATTTCACTACCTTAACAGATTTGACGGCTGAAAGACAATCGTGTAAATATAGAATTTAATAGTGGGCTTAAGATGCACCCCTGAGGCACACCAGTTTTTAGTTGTTATATCTGCCCCACCTGCAGTGCACAGGGTTTTGCCCATTAACGGAAAATGTTGTTTTGCAATCAACCCCGAATTAGGCCCTCAATGTGTTAAATATGGAGACTGACACAGGACATTTCAAAAAGCATAAGCATTTATATATCTAAGTTACAACAATAAAACCATGCGAGAGGCACCCCTTTTACACCAGCCAGTATAAAGCACGCGTTATTGCACATGAACGTGCATAACCCATGTTGCTGGCTGGTGTAAAAGAGCAGAGTTGGAATAATCCGGGTCGAGTGACCCGGTATCCCAACTCGGCTAGCTTGCAGGGTTCAACCCGTTAAGCTGTGCAGTGTAAACGGTTTCCCATTTACACTGTATGGAAGGGCGGCGCTGGGAGATCATGTGATCTCCCAGCACCGCCCCCACAACATCACCAGCAGCATCACCAACCCGGCAATATGCCATATGGTGACTGAAGATGGAAAAGGTGCTGATGCAGGTCGCAGCTGGGTAACACCCGTGTCAGGCTCCCGGCTGCGACCCACGTTTTTAGATGGAAAAGGTTTATAAGTAACAAGTTATACTCAGTTACATTAATAGCAAGAACAAATAAGAATACTCAGCTCTTATCTCAGATGTTTTAAGATCTGTTCCAGATGATGGCCATCGATTAAGTAGTTTAAACAATGAAGTCCAGTCGATCTCCAGGGTGCTGCCTTGTAACTTCACAACTTAAAAGCTGGAGGGGGGATGTGGAAGGCTAGAATCCACTGCAGACAGAACTAGCTTCAGTCGGAACTGATCTGTTATGTGTAAGTATCTAGGCTTTATAGCCCTCTTGAAGAACTCTAACATTGTCTAAAATATATAACTTCCATTGTCTGTGAAGCTGGGTTCAGTAGTCATTCACAGAAAGATAATTTCTCTTAGATCTGACAAGTTTCCCTTTCACCCGCTTATGAACACAATGCCCCAAACATCTTACTAGACAGTTTCGATTTGAGATACTGATAATAGGAACACATATTTATTATAACCAGCCAGCCTAAAAGTTGTGTACACTTTCCATTCACTATGTCCTTCGCACTAGTTTGAATCACGCTGTGGGTACCTGCCTTTTGAAAAAGACGCCCTGCTGGTGTTGAAATGCGTTAAGGATACATGCTCATTCATTTGTGGTGTACTACCACCTTGTGCCAGCCTAACAGCATTAATAGCATTGTCTGGACTCGTTTTGGAGGAAAATTTGGAAAGCCTCCTTTTCACATAAATACAACACATTTCCTCTGCTGCATGAACTCACCTGCTCACAGAGACATCTAACTGCAGTGCCCACAGCATGATTCAGACTCCGGCTGCAGGCACACCCACTCCCTGCTGTAAATTTGCTGTCGGCCACTGATCTACAGCGTGTCCGGCAACTGTACCTCATCTTCAATGGCCGGCCCTAGGCATAGGCAAACTAGGCAATTTCCTAGGGCATTTGGTATGCCTAGGGGCACAGGCAGCTTCTGCTGATTAAAATGATATGCAGCATGCCTATATTCTGTGTGTAGCATTTCGTATGCAGATACAGCCACAGTTGCACACAGCATGCCACATGTCATTGTAATCAGCAGAAGCTGCTTGTGCATCCTAGTCACATAGCAATGCAAATAAGATGCATTTTTATCAAAAATAGGCACCCAACGTTAGCAGAGCTACCAGCTGACTCACACCAGGCATCTCCTGCTGCATGGTGTATTGTGGCAAGACGTATGAGGACACATCTGTATCCAAGCGGAGGCAGTGGTCACAGTGTTAATGGCCATGTGAGTGCTGTGTGTGTGAGCAGGTTGGTTGTGCAATAGTGTTCGGCATATGTGTAAGGGGCATTATGTGTGCCATGTGTATAAATGCATTAATAATGTGCAGAAAATGTGTAAGGGGCACTGTGTGTGTCATTATGTGTATAAGGGCATTAATAATGCGTAACATATGTGTAAGGGACATTATGTGTATAGGCATTAATAAAGGTTGGTATTATGTGTAAGGTGCATTATGTTTATAAGGACATTAATAACGTGTGTCACATGTGTAAGGGGCATTACTGTTTGGTGTTATGTGTATAAATGCATTACTAATGTATTTCATTTATACATATTATTTTATTAACTCTTATCTACTCTAACACATAAGCCTGCCCGCGTCAGTGCATCACACCATATAGAAAGGGCACTACTGTGTGGTCTAATGTGAATAAAAGAGCAATATGGTGTGGTGTAATGTGAATAATGAGCAATTCAGTGTGATGTTATATGAATAAGGGGCACTACTGTGAGGAGTAGCATATATAAGGTAAAGTGGTACTACTGTGTGATGTAACATGAATTAGGGACACTATCACAGGATATAATGTGAATAAAGTTGCACAGGTGTGGTGTAATTTGAATTGGGGGTACTACTGCGTGGCCATGCCCCTGGCCAGCAAGAACACACCCTTCTGTGGGCTGTGCGCCGAATGTGCACACTGTTCCTATTTAAAATATAGGCGGTAGGAGTACCAAAATGAGGGCTGCTATGGGGGAGGGGTGATGGTGCTGAGTAAGGGGTGCAGGGTCAGAGGCAGAACTAGCGGTGGTGCTAAGGGGCACCAGCCAAAATCTTGCCTAGGGCATCATATTGGTTAGGGCCGGCTCTGCCCGCAACTATCGGTATGTGGGCAACCTACCACAGATCCACTGTGGTTGTCTAATTGGGGGTTCTTTTCCTATTGGAGCGCTGGACCCAGAGCATATTACTGGAAGTGGACTGCCATCAACCTTTATACACCACAGTGGGTGTCACAAATTATATCACAGGCTTGCCTTAGCTATTCAGCATTTTCGCCCACGCACTACGATTGGAGCCTCCACAGTACTGAATTACATTGGAGGTAATTTGTATCATACGAAATAAGAGTCTTTAAACATTAATTGCAACATATTGCGACATTCAGTATGAATACATAGTAACTAGATACAGGGCCGGCTCCAGGCCTACTAGTACCCTAAGCAAGAACATGTAAAAGCGCCCCCCCCCCCCCCATGTGCGCGCTACAGGAAAAGTGGGTGTGGCCTCTGGAAAAGTGGGCGTGGCCGCATAACTTCATATTATTAGTCTATAAATAAATATATTTTCACACCCTCTCTACGCACACAATTAGCAGCCTTACACATAACAGCCACAGTAGTGTTCCTTACACACAATGTCTCCAGTATAGTGCCAGATACACATAATGTGCAGTGCCAGATAGACATGATTTGCCCCCCAGCAGTGCCAGCTACACATGACATGCCCCCCAGCAGAGCCAGCTACACACAATATGCCCCCCAGCAGTGCCAGCTACACACATTATGCCCCCCAGCAGTGCCAGCTACACATGATAGTGTTCACTTTTTAGGGCAGGGTGCTGATCACAGGGAGGGCACATTTTTAAGTTAGGAGGGCAAAATGATGTACATACTGTAATGCTTGGTGCTCATCTACCTACATGGCAAAGCATGGATAGTGCGCGCCTTCGGCGCGCAACAAAAATTTAGGGGTGTTGCTTCGTGGGGAAGGTGCGTGGCCACATAATAGTGGCAATTCGCATTACACCACACAGTAGTGCAGTTAATACACACTGCACCAGGTAGAACCTCCTAGACACTTTGCGCCAGGCAGAGCACATTAGACACTTTGCGCCAGGCAGAGCACGTTAGACACTTTGCGCCAGGCAGAGCACGTTAGACACTTTGCGCCAGGCAGAGCACGTTAGACACTTTGCGCCAGGCAGAGCACGTTAGACACTTTGCGCCAGGCAGAGCACGTTAGACACTTTGCGCCAGGCAGAGCACGTTAGACACATTGCCTAGCCACAGACGCCTAGGGGGATCACTACATGATATGCACCCCAGCCGTGCCAGCTAGACATGACATGCCCCCCAGCAGTGCCAGATACATAAATGCCCCCACAGTGCCAGATATGTCCCCACAGTTCCAGATACATAAATTCCCCCACAATTCCAGATACAGAAATGCCCCCACAGTGCCAGATACAGAAATGCCCCCACAGTGCCAGATACAGAAATACCCCCACAGTGCCAGATATGTCCCCACAGTGCCAGATACATAAATGCCCCCACAGTGCCAGACACAGAAATGCCCCCACAGTGCCAGATACAGAAATGCCTCCACAGTGCCAGATATGTCCCCACAGTTCCAGATACGTAAATGCCCCCACAGTGCCAGATATGTCCCCACAGTTCCAGATACATAAATGCCCCCACAGTGCCAGATACAGAAATGCCCCCACAGTGCCAGATACAGAAATGCCCCCATAGTGCCATAAATGCCCCCACAGTGCCATAAATGCCCCCACAGTGCCAGATATGCCCCCACAGTGCCAGATATGCCCCCACAGTTCCAGATACAGAAATGCCCCCACAGTGCCAGATATGCCCCCACAGTGCCAGATACAGATATGCCCCCACAGTGCCATAAATGCCCCCACAGTGCCAGATATGCCCCCACAGTGCCATAAATGCCCCCACAGTGCCAGATATGCCCCCACAGTGTCATAAATGCCCCCACAGTGCCAGATACAGAAATGCCCCCACAGTGTCAGATATGCCCCCACAGTGCCAGATATGCCTCCACAGTGCCAGATACATAAATGCCCCCACAGTGCCTTAAATGCCCCCACAGTGCCAGATACAGAAATGCCCCCACAGTGCCAGATACAGAAATGCCCCCACAGTGCCAGGTATGCCCCCACAGTGCCAGATAAATGCCCCCACAGTGCCATATAAATGCCCCCACAGTGCAGATGTGACCCCACAGTGCAGATAAATGCCCCCACAGTGCCAGATAAATGCCCCCACAGTGCAGATGTGACCCCACAGTGCAGATATGACCCCACAGTGCCAGATAAATGCCCCCACACAGTGCCATCCATAAATGTGCCCCCCCCCAAAAAATACCTGTGGCGCTGGGAGGGGGAGGAGTACTGCTGTTTGGGTGCAGGTCCGGGTCCGGATGCGGGCGGGCGGATGCTGCAGGGGCAGGTCCGAGTCCGGGTGCAGCCGGGCGAGCGGGCAGCCTCCAAAGCGCTTGTGTGCGCTATGCGCGCTGCGCGGCGCCGGCGTCTGACGTTAGACACCGGCACCGCTCAGCGCGCATAGCGCACACAAGAGTCCACGGCCAATGCTGCACAGGGCTGGCTCCAGGTTCGAATATGGCGGCGCCAGCGCGCGGCGCCCATTAAGGGTGGCGCCCTGCGCGGCCGCTCTATTCGAACATGCCTGGAGCCGGCCCTGACTAGATACTCTAATTGGTTCTAGCCTCAGTTGTATGTATTAATGCTGCATGTATTTTTGTATTTTGAATACTGATGTATTTTATTTTTTTAATAAACCCCTGGGAGGTTCACTTATTTTGCGCTTCTCTTTGTAATCAATGTTTTAACCTGATTTGTACTGTCAAGCGCCAATTGGATTCAGTATTTATATTCTTTCCCTGTGCTTAGGGATTAGCAATTAGCAATTCCCTTTTCTGCGTGGCTGCTGACATACAGTATAACCCAAACACTGCTCACCACAGCGCCGTAGACTTTTTTTGCTTTATTATTAAAAATAAAGCTGTCTAATATGTGTGGGCTACATGCAAAAGCAGCCAGTATTTACCCTGCACAGAAAAATATAAGTGTATTTGCTCCCTTTGCATTGCAACTTGATTTGTTCCAGACATAAGGTTATAGTACATGCTTTTTTTGCTATACTTACAAACATGAATCAGGCCCAATATACACAAATATACTAATATCTTAGTCACTGACCCCTTACTTGTGTAGATGAAGCAGACCCAATATATACAAATATACTCATATCATAGTCACTGACCCTTACTTGTGTAGTTGAAGCAGACCCAATATATACAAATATACTCATATCATAGTCACTGACCCTTACTTGTGTAGTTAAAGTGTAATGATGGATTCTCATTGTATGTTATATCAGTATCATGGATGAACCCTCTATTGTAAATTTGGCTCAAAGATGCTCTTTGTATTGTATATCAACCATTGGAATTCAAAATCTCCAAACTGTCCCAATTTTTGCAGGACAGTCCCATTTTCCGGGGACTGTCCTGCTGTCCCACCCACGGGCTGCAGTGTCCCCAGCGTTGGGAGGGGGGCAGTTGGGAGGACCCTGTTGCTCACTGCTCTGAATAGATGCGTACAGCATCTATTCATGGGAGACAGAGGGACTGGGGGCAGTGACGGAAAATGGGGAGGCGTGGCTTACGATTGTGGCATCTGCAAAGCCACACCCATTTTCATTGCCATCACTTGTGCTGCACTAGATTATTTGATAAGAAAAGTGTTTCAGCACAGGTGATGGCAATCTTACAGTAAGAGGGAAGTCCAGGAGCAGAGCATTCTGTCCCTCCTGGAGAGGGTCATGTTGGGAGGTATGCATAATGTGAATTTCGGCTTATACTGTGTGGCATAATATGCATTTTGATACTTTATGGCATAATGTGAATAAGGGGCACTACTGTCAGTAGCTGGTGAGTATGGGGACATGTGTGACAAGTGCTGGTGTCCTGCGGAGGAGGAGTCTGATAACAAAGAAAGAGGCAAATGTGGCTCTGATGGCACATGTGTACATTTTAAACTTTACCTGTGTTATATTAAACTCAAATGTCCAGCCCCCTAAATCACCCATCCTTTTCAGAGTGGCCCACGCAAAATCAGGCTGTAGGTGCTGGGGTGGGGTATATGTGGGGGGGAGGGGAATGCATATGCACCTAGACCCACCACTCTCTAGATCTGCCACTGAGTCAGGGATTGGTTGGGGAAGTGTAAGCAGTGATAGGGTGCTGCGGCAGCTAGGACTCAGGGTTATGCCGTAGTGGACAGTCAGTACCAGCCGGTGGTTGTGTAACAGGTATATTTATTATTACAGTTGTTAGCCTTAAATTATTATATTCAATTTATAGATTAGAAGAAATCTGTTGTTCATTTTTCTCTTCATTATTACTAAGGTGCCTATAAACAAATATTGTGTTAAGAGAAAATATATATTAACTAATATGTGTAGATATATGAAATAGATATATATATGTGTATAAGTTATTAGTAAATAAGTGGAGCATTTGTGCCATCTATTGTGAAAATAGTCAGCTGCCATCCTTGCTTTATTATAGGTTATTGTGTGTACTTCAGGGTGAGCTCGAGGCATTTTTGATAGCAATAGCCTGCAGGGTAGTAAAAGGCGGTAAATAGGGTCGCGTGCTGCGGGAGAAACAACCTGCAGGGCGGGAAGAGTGGGTCCCCGTGCCGGGTTGAGGAATGACCGCGAGCGACTGAGGTTAGGGAACCAATGGAGGACGGCTGAGTAGCGCGAGTCCACCTGGCTGTAAGTATAAAATAAGCTCACCTGCACTAGAAAGATTAGACTGCTGTTCCCCCTGTGAGAGCGCACACCTGGATCTCCTGCGCTGGTGACAGAGCTGTATATGGTCACAGCGGCTAGCGGAGTCCAGGTGTTGTGTCCGGAGCAGGGCAAGTGGAGGAGCGCTGAAGGGCGGCAGCGAGAGTGCGGTTCACTGTACTCACCGCTGTGCCGGAGTTGCTGGGGACGCCATCGGGTGACTGGCAGCAGAGGTCCGGCGCTGATGGGTGGCAGAGGTCCGGCGCTGGTACAGAGGAGGAGTGCGGAGAATCACTGCAGTGACGCCAGCGGGAGACGGAAGTGACGGCCCCATAGCAACCAGGGAAGCTACTCTGGTTGCGGTGACAGAGCAGGGTCGGTGTTGGTGTAAGGAAACAAAGTGATCTACGCCCACCTTATGCTGGTCATGGAAAAGGAGGAGGAGTCGGGGCAGCGCTAAGCACAGCAGCAGTACACCTAAAAGCGTGAGTGACTCAGAAATCATTTTTTTCTTTTTCTCACCTCCACTAAGCACCTCCAGCACAGCTAAGCTACACACAGGAATGCCAGCGATAGGAAGCTTTAGCACCAAGTTAAGCTGAATATACATATGCATAATGTCCATGGAGTGAACAATAACTTTTATTACTAAAAGAGGGAGATTATTAACTTACAGCCATTTAAAATACTGGTGCCATAAGCTATCACCAAGTCAGAGGAGGAGAGTTAGTGAGTTGATACTGCAGCAGCAGGTAGCACTGGTGTATTTACATTTAAACTGCGGACTACACCATATACCAAATAGCTACAGAACTTGAGTTATCATTATACAACTAAAGTGAATTGACTAAATGTGCCTGCACTAATGACCACGGCACTGCCATACATCAACAATAATGAGGTACAGCATGCAGTTTAATAAATGAACACCGCTTCCAGGAATAAGTAAGGTTAAAGTTCCGAGGAGTTCAAGAGAGGATTATTCCGATATAGCTACAATTATATTGTATGTCTCTTAATGGAAAGCTGAGGTATGCTACTTCTGAGGAAAAGACAATTTTCTCCTTTAGTCAATAAGGAAACATAGGTTGTAATACATTGCAACAAATGTGTCAGTAAGTGCTACAGTAGCATTCTGACTGGAGACAATTACTTCCATCACAGACTGAGAAAGGAAAGGAGAATATTCTTTGGTTAGGACTGTGTGTTAAATGTTCAGAATCCACTAATGATTCAGTTTTTATGAGTTTTTTTACCATTTAAGTGCACTACTATCAGGAGTACCCGGGTCACTCTCATATTAATAGAAAGGTAATTTTTGTGTATTGCATGCAAATCACTTGTATAGGATCCATAGTGGGAAGTAGTTGGAAGGGATATTGAAATGTCATTTAAATTATTAGGTGGTTAATAAATGTCACATTCACCCCTTTAAATGTTATGGTGATAAATAAATATACCTGTTTATACTTACCCTATGTAAATGTAACTTTGTATTCAATCCGGAGACCCTGGAGGAGAAAAACAAACCAAGCACAGGTACCATATTATACTGTGAAAACATATGTGCACCCCTATACATTTAGGATACATATATACTTATAAATATTGTATATTATTAGATAGGGGAGGCTTACCCAGGCAAGCCTAAGTAATTAGCTTGGGTGGAGGCACAAAATAATTAGTAACCCTCTACTAGTGATACCACTAGGACTTATAGTGTCTAAGGAGGGGTTACAGTTGCACCATTATGTTTCATTTTATTTCTCTGGGGTGTTTTATATCTACTGTATTATTAGAAACTAGGGAGAAATTAGCTTAAGCCATGTGATTTTACTGGATGTAAATCAATGCCCCTGGGTTGTGCTAGACATACCCAAATGCGGTGCTAGACACGCCCAAATGGCAGTGCACTCCCTAATAAAAATAGCTGTGTGTGCCTATGGTAGGGGCCCCAGTGCATTGCTTGCTCAGAGGCCTACACTGCTGTTAAGACGGCCCTGTCGGAAGGTACAGTATGCATTGATAATAAAGTGTTTCTATTACAGTGGAGGACTTTCTATAACTACAATTTTCAAATAGGATTTCACAAGGTAGCTTAGCAGAATTCAGCTCCCCATCAATGCTGGAGGTTGTAAGGCTGAACATACTGCTTTGCCAGGCCAGTGTGAACGTAAATGCATTTATAAAGCATTTTTCTGCTTCTTGCAAATACAATCACAAGCCTGGACCAGTGTCGTTTCTTGCGGCGGATGAAGCGCGCCATCGCACGGGACGCTTGCCGCGGCACTTTTGGTGACTCCTTGTGCTTTCCCTCCTCCCTGTCATTACTACTCCGCTTGGGGTGCTGAGTTTGACATAATTACGCATTTGCATCGTGATGTCACGACGCAAACTCGTCATTACGCGACACTCCACCCCCTAGTGGAGTATAAATGACGTGTAGGAGGGGGGGCACCAGGACTTAGGAGCGGCCGGTGGCCGGCGGGTGGGAGAGAGATGCGGGCGGGAGAGATATGCTGGTGGGTGAGAGATGCTGGCGGACGCTGTGCACACTCCTGACAACAAGCATTACACAGCCCTGGCAACTGGCATTACACAGCCCTGGCAACTGGCATTACACAGCCCTGGCAACTGGCATTACACACCCGTCCCAGAGCATGAAACCCCTTTCAACCAGCATGGATCCCAGAGCATGAAACCCCTGGCAACCAGCATGGATCCCAGAGCATGAAACCCCTGGCAACCAGCATGGATCCCAGAGCATGAAACCCCTGGCAACCAGCATGGATCCCAGAGCATGAAACTCCTGGCAACCAGCATGGATCCCAGAGCATGAAACTCCTGGCAACCAGCATGACACCCAGCACGTGAAACCCTTGGCAACAAGCAGGTAATTTAAAAGTAATTAGAAGCTTTAGGGCATAATGTATCAAGGGCATTGCGGTGTGTGGCATAATATGGTGCAGGGGGCATTACTGTGTGGAGCATTATGGTGGAATTTCTTTTTTTTCCCTGTGGTGGCCATGATCTGTTGGTGCAGGTTCAAAAACTGGGGTGTAAGGTAGTCTTTTCAGGCGAGTCCACGCCCATTTTTTATATCTATGGGGGGCACATTTTTTTATGTCAACGGGCGGCGCATTTTTAAATCTCGCACTGGGAACCAAATTGGCTAGAAACAGCCCTGAGCCTGGTACCTATGATGGCGCTGCTGCCGCATGTCAGAGGTGTTCTGCCAAGGAGAGAAAGCAAGAATACTTCCTTTGGTAAGTTACCTGTGTGTAGGGGCAGATTTAGGGGTGAGGGCATCCCTAGATACAAAAGTAACAGCCGACAATTTAATAGAATAATAAAAAAAAAATCCTCTGACATCTATTTTTATTTTTAATTATGTATACATATTCACTAGGTAGGACAGCTTACAGGGGCAGTATGTGCATGCCCTACCCGTTTATACTACAATCAAGATACATATGGTACAGTACAGTGGAAATATTTTGCAATAACTGGTACATTTCAGTCTGAAAGAACCAACACAAGCATCCAAGTGCCACCCCAAAACAAGTGCCCAATGTGCCTTATGGGAAATTCCCCACTGCCTGTGGGTTCTGTAAGACCATAGTACAAATCTCAGGATTCAGTATTATATCCCGATGGACAGAATGCCAGCGGTTACAATACTGACAGCGGCATCCTGACCATCAGAATCCCGACAGCCCCCCAGTAAGTACCATAACCTTCACCTGTCCCCTACCCCAACCGTAACCCTCCCTTGTAGGCATACCTCCCAACTTCTAGTATTTAGGATGTGGTACCTTTCTGTGCGGCGAAGTCACGCCTGCCGAAAAGTTAAAGGGGGTGTGGCTTCAGGGCAATGCCATGACCACATGCCACACCTCTAATTTTCGTCACAGTGGGGGCATTGCCAGCGCTCTGTGAGCTGCAGGCCATGCCCCCAGTCCATCTGTCTCCTGTGAATAGGCGCTGTGCGCATGCACACAGAGTCTATTCACCACTGCTCTACAGCAGAGCGGTGAGTGACAGGAGCCTCCCAACTGCCCCCCCAGCATTGCGGGACACTGTGGCCCGTGGGTGGGATAGCTGTACAGTCCCAAAAAAACAGGTCTGTCCTGTGAAAATCGGGACAGTTGGGAGGTATGCTTGTGGGTGCCTAACCCTACCTGGTGGTGCAAAACCTTAACCCTTCCCGCTTGGTACCTAACCCTAACCTCCTCTTGAAAGTGCCTAACCCCCCCTTCGCGGTACATAACCATATCCACCCCATCCCTGGACCGTAACACCTAACCCCCATTTTAATGCCTATATCTAACACCCTCACGCGGCTGGATGCGAGCACATCCTGGGATTCCAGGTGTTGGTATTTTGACACCGCCATTTTAGCTCCATCGGGATTTAGATGTGGCGTCATTCGGGATCCCAGCGTTGGTATTTTGGCTGCTGGGATATCATCCGGCACTGGCAGTATATTGACTGCATCCCAAATATCAGGGGGGGGAGGGGAGGGGCACAATGAGAAAAAAAACGCTGTGTTGAGAAGTACAATAGGGAAAGAAAATACAGTTACTGGGGTACAATGCTACATTGTACATATTGGAGGGGGGTCTCGTAAGAAAAAAAACTCACAGGGGGAAGAAGATTGGTGAGCAACATCCAGGAGGTTGGTAAGGTGTTCAATAAACAAGTTGAGCCAGGGTGCGCAATAAAGAACATGTAGACAAATGGAGAACATTATAGAACATACAGATGGGGGTCAAGAAGCACACTGAAGAACTTGCAGATTGAAAGGCAAAGTGAGTAGAACATACAGATGGAGGACGTGATGGAGTACAATAATGAAAATACAGAGTTGGGGCACAATAAAGACCATATAAATAAGGAGGGGGTCACAATATGGGACGTAGGAGGAAAAACAGAGCAATAAAGATAAAGAACATATATATGAGGGGAGCACAATACAGGACATACAGGGGATAATTCAGACCGGATCGTAGCAGTAAATTTGTTAGCAACTGGGCAAAACCATGGGGGGTCATTCCGAGTTGTTCGCTCGTTATTTTTTTGTCGCAATGGAGCGATTAGTCGCAAATGCGCATGCGCAATGTCCACAGTGCGACTGCGCCAAGTAAATTTGCTATGCAGTTAGGTATTTTACTCACGGCATTACGAGGTTTTTTCTTCGTTCTGGTGATCGTAATGTGATTGACAGGAAGTGGGTGTTTCTGGGCGGAAACTGGCCGTTTTATGGGTGTGTGCGAAAAAACGCTACCGTTTCTGGGAAAAACGCGGGAGTGGCTGGAGAAACGGAGGAGTGTCTGGGCGAACGCTGGGTGTGTTTGTGACGTCAAACCAGGAACGAAACTGACTGAACTGATCGCAGATGCCGAGTAAGTGTGGAGCTACTCAGAAACTGCTAAGAAGTGTCTATTCGCAATTCTGCTAATCTTTCGTTCGCAATTTTGATAAGCTAAAATTCACTCCCAGTAGGCGGCGGCTTAGCGTGTGCAAAGCTGCTAAAAGCAGCTTGCGAGCGAACAACTCGGAATGAGGGCCCATGTGCACTGCAGGTGGGGCAGATATAACATTTGCAGAGAGCGTTAGATTTGGGTGGGTTATTTTGTTTCTGTGCAGAGTAAATACTGGCTGCTTTATTTTTACACTGCAATTTAGATTTCAGTTTGAACACACCACACCCAAATCTAACTCTCTCTGCACATGTTCTATCTGCCCCCCCCCCCCCCCCCCCCCTGCAATGCACATGGTTTTGCACAACTGCTAACAAATTTGCTGCTACGATCAAGTCTGAATTACCCCCAACACGTGGATGTAGGGGCCTGATTCTGAATTGCACGTTATGACAATGTGTACTGTGTATGTGTAGCACCATGCATGCTATGGATGTGCCTGAGCAGGACTGTTTGGACGTCAGTTCCGGGCCCTGACATAGAGGGGGCCCATCACTGGCTCCTGCCGACCGATACCAGGAGACTCCAGGTGCCAGCAGGAACCAGTCGTTAGGCTGCGTGGGGAAGAAGCAGTGTCTTTCTGGCAGTGGGGACTGGGAGGAGCAGCACAGCATCTGGAGGAGGTAGACAGGAGGAGCGCTGTAGTCACCTATCTGTGGTGCAGCTGTTGCTTTGCAATGGGCCCCTGGCCCAGATAGGATCATGATTATCCTCAGCACTGGCAGCAAGAGAGTATGGCCCTAGGCTGCAGCCATGGCAGGGACAATCCATTAATCAGAGCTGGACACTTCCTGTTGGCTGGCCGCTCCCTCAGAACAGCCACCTTACCAAGCGCAGCACCCAGAGCCATCTTAACAGCAGTGTAGGCCCCTGGGCACAGCAATGCACTGGGGCCCCTCTACCCAGCCATCAGCGGTAGGGATGGGTGGTGCTATCAGCGGCAGCTTTGATGTCCCGCGGGGGGTAGGGGGTGTTCTATCTTCTGCTCAGCATGTAGGACCTGGAGCTGTAATTTCTGCTAATTACTACTTTACTGCACAAAGGGGGCAGGAAGGAGAACACTAAACTGTAGAAGGGGACATTGTGCTGAATGAAGGGTCCCTGGTACATGACTTCCAGCGTGGTAGGGGGGTGTATAATACACAGGGGAGGGGTAGATAGTGGGCTTAATATTCATAATTTCCGGGGGTTAGGGCAGCTTGCTTTACTGCAGATATCTCCAGTTCCTAGAAATAGAATTCTTAGCTTTAATGGGATAAAAAACAAAAACTACAGAGTCCCACCTTTCAGAAGGTTCTGGGGACTTGGGGATCAGAGTTCAGGAGCCAGAGCAATCCACCAACAAAAATATAAAACTGCATATTAGGTGTGTGGAGCTGGAGCAGGGACCAGCTGCTTGAAGGCTGATATCTCTGGTTCTGGGCATAGTAGAGACAAGCTGCCAGTATCCACTGAAAGGGGAGAGTCACAGCTTTCGGAGTGTTCCCTCAGAAAAACTCTAAGTCAGACAGAACCCGAGATATCTGGCTGGGAAGAACAATTAACAGGCTTGGATGGGGACCACTGCTTTGAAGTCGGATATCTCCGGTTCCCCAGGGCCGATTTTCAAAAATCTGGTAGCCCTGGAAAGAGGGGACCCTCAGCTATCAGCTTAGGGCCCTTTTACTCCTGGGGCCCTTGGGCAAGAGCCCATTGAGCCCATACGAAAAGACGGCCCTGGCAGCACCGCTCAGCATATAGCTTTATCTGTCCCTCCTTTCATCCCAGCACTGCTACCCAGCGTGGTTTATAACTCGGACTCCTCCCCCTTGTAACAAGCAGCAGCGGCACCTCAGCAGTGAGCGCCCAGCAGCATGAGTGAGGCGGAGTGGATACTCAGAGAAGCTGGTGAGTGAGGACTCTGTGTGGAGGGCCACCTTAGTCAAAATTATGTACTTGCTGTGGAACTAGAGGTTGTATCATGCTCGGCCAGCCAGGGTGTTATCTGGAGATCATTCTGGGGCTTGTAGTTCCACAGCAGAATGAGATGCAGTTACGTCACACAGATAGTAATGTGGGTGTTATCACTTAAAGGCCCTACACACTAGAAGACATGACCAATGTGAAAGATGAACAATATGGAAGATGAACAATTTCCCTTGAACTTCCCAGAACCCTCACAAACGAAACTGAGTGTACACACTAAGCAATTTTTCAAAAATTTGAAAGACGAAAGATATCTTTGGAATTGGCACCTTTTTTATACCACTTTCACACCAGCACCCCTGAACACGGGTTTTTGCACATGAACGCGCAAAACCCGTGTTCATGTACGGTGTGAAAGGGGTCCAAGGTTAAAATACCGGGTCGAATGACCCGGTATTTCAACCCTGCTCTTGAGCAGGGTTGAACATGTGTTCCATCCGGCTCATTATGTGGTGTGAACGGGAGCCGAGTCGATGCGCTCCGTTTCCTGTTCACTCTCTATGAACGGGCGGCACTTGGAGATCATGTGATCACCAAGCGCCGTCCCTGCCGCGTCACCGCTGACGTCAGCAACACGGCAATATGCCGGGCTGCTGACTGTGGTGTGAAAGATGCCTGAGGCGGGTCGCACCCTGGGAGCTCCCGTATCAGGCTCCCGGGTGCGAGCCGCTTCAGGCAGTGTGAAAGGGGTATTACATATTTTAAAATTGGGGAGGCATTTCTGGGTGTGTAGGCAGGGCTGTAGAAGGGGGAACCAATAACGTTTTTTTATCCACTGCCTCACTAATTATACTTCCACCGTGTCACCAACTTAATAAAAGTTAATTATAATGGGTTCATAAATATTATATATATATATATTATTTATGAACCCATTATAGTTGATTTCTTATTAAGATGGTGACACAGTGAAAATATAATTGTGGGCAGTGGGTGAAAAAAACTTAATTGGTGGGGCAGTGGGAGAAATTAATACAGAGACACTGAGCTGTCAGCAGCTCTCGTCAGCGGCTCAGCTAGAATGGAGCGCTGCCGGGATGGAAGCCGCTGATGGGGAAGTGAGCCGCTGCCGGGGAGGTGAGCAATGTCACATTGTTGACATCGCTCATTGCGGCTCTGTACACACATGCCGTGATGAGCGATGTCACAAGTGATATTGCTCACATTGAGCATGCTACATGGGTGACCGCCAATGATATATTGTTCACAATCGTCAGTATCAGTCATAATAATTGTCTAGTGTGTATGGCCCTTAAGAGACAGAGGAGAATGTGTGTGTGTGGGGGGATCACACTGAGTCACAGAAGGAAATGTTAGGGGGAGGGGGAGTCACTGACAAACCTCGGGGAATGTAGGGGGTATCACTGAGAGATAGAGGGGAATGCATAATATGTAAAAATATACAGGGTGATTCAAAAGTCGCAGTATACCCTTTTGTTTCAAAAACTGCAGAAAATGGGAAAAACCGACTTAGATTCATGATGGCGCCCATGTTTGGTACATACCATAAAAGGTAGCCCACCTCACCCATACCTTACTGGAGTATTCAGGTTTTCCATTTCCTGCACAGTTTTTGAAACAAAATGGTGTACTGCGACTTTTGAATCACCCTATATAATGTATATGACAATTAGATGTGCACTGCGTATTTCATTATAGTACGAAGCAGGGGGTACTGTGAGATTACCTTTGCTGGGCTCATTAGAAACACAAACCCCCTCTATCCCAAGGGCATATTTTCTAATTTTAAATAAACAGGACTGTCATCATGTATGTCAGTATATAGTGATACTTTTACAAGGTGTGTATGTGTCTGCGTGAGGCTATGGGGCATTGTGTGTATGTGAGACTATGGGGGTAGTGTGTGTGTGTATATGTCATACTTACCAACTCTCCTGAATGTCAGGGAGACTCCCTGAAGTAGTATAAATTTCCCGGACTCCCTGAACAGTCTAGCAAACTCCCTGAATGCACCTTACCCCCATTATATAGCTGTTATATACTTGGAGGGAAAAAACAAATCAGAGATATATATACACTCAATTGAGATCATTAGCGCTATTTTCCTATAAGAAATAAGGTTTCTTGTGACTGCTTATATGGACATTATGGAACCATTTGCGAGTAGGACAGAATAAATGACCAAGCCGTGAAATGTATAATTCTTTTTGTCAATAAGTAGATCTTACTGAGCAACAATGCTCATGTGCACATTAACACCATGCTCATAGATGTTGCTTTCACAATCTCCCTGAAATGCTTTTCCAATGTAGGCTATTATGGTACAGGTAGGTGTGTGTGTTTTTTTGGGGGGGCTGCCTATTTCTGATGGCGGACAACTATTTCTGATGGTGGATATTCAGACGCATGGAGATGGTCTGTCTTATTAGTGTGTCATGTCTGAGGTCATCAGAGCCATAACTAGACTTATTGGTGCCCTGTGCCAGAAAGAGGATTGCCCCCCCCCCATCACCCCCCCTTTTTCCAGTAAGGACATAGGCCCTCATTCCGAGTTGTTCGATCGCTAGCTGCTTTTAGCAGCATTGCAAACGCTAGGCCGCCTCCCTCTGGGAGGGTATCATAGCTTAGCAGAATTGCTAACGAAAGGTTAGCAGTTCTGCTAATAAATATTTCCCTGCAGTTTCTGAGTAGCTCCAGACCTACTCCTAGATTGTGATCACTGCAGACTGTTTGGTTCCTGGTTTGACGTCACAAACACGCCCTGCGTTCGGCCAGCCACTCCCCCGTTTCCCCAGCCACTCTTGCGTTTTCGTCTGGCACGCCTGCGTTTTTTAGCACACTCCCGGAAAACGCTCAGTTAGCACCCAGAAACACCCACTTCCTGTCAATCACTCACCGATCAGCAGAGCGACTGAAAAGCGTCGCTCGGCCCTGTGTAAAATTGCATAGTTTTGTGTGAAAGTACTTAGCGCGTGCGCCCTGCGGCCCATACGCATGCGCAGAACTGCCGGTTTTTAGCCTGATCGCAATTCTGCTAAAAACGGCAGCGAACGAACAACTATACACACATTTACAGAACACTGCAAGAAAATTGATTTTGACACAAATCCTCTTTGTACCACATTCATGCCCTTATTATTTATTTTGTTACAATACCATTTACTAAATAACACATTTCAATACAATATGGGTATGGATTATTAGGTCAACAAGAATTAGGTTGACAGTCATTAGGTCGACCACTATTGGTCGACATCCATTAGGTCGACATGGTCATAGGTCGACATGGTCATTAGGTTTACATGTACTAGGTCGACATGCGTTTTTTTACTTTTTTTTGGTGTCGCTTTCTTCGTAAAGTGACGGGGAACCCCAATTAGTGCACACTGTCCCCTGCTTTGGGCAAGGTTACTATTCCCAATCATAGTCAACGTGGATCGTAAAGTATGAAAATGTTTTTAAAAAATGAAAAAACGTGAAAAACTCATATCAACCTTTTTCCATGGCGACCTTGTACATGTCGACCTAATGGCCATGTCGACCTAGTGACCATGTCAACCTAATGCATGTCGACCAGTAGTGGTCGACCTACTGACTGTCAACCTAAGTCTTGTCGACCTAATGACTGTATCCCACAATATGAACCTACTTCTGCTGTGTAAAAAAATAATCTGCATTGCAACTGAGCAGATGTATGTAGTGTGCAGCCACACATCCAATCCCCTGCAGCCACACACTACATAGATCTGCTCAGCTGCAATGCTGGTCATTTTCTGGTGCATTTTTTGATGGTACAACAAGTGGTGGTGTCTACAGATGCACCAAGTGGTATTTGAGTCTCGAAAGACGCTCAAAGTGTTTGTATCAGTCCTTACACATTCAAACACGTCTGCTAGGGGGCACCATCTAAAATCTTGCCTAGGACACCAAATTGGTTAGGGCCGGCTCTGCCTGCTGTAATGTGTAAATTGGGTCTCTTGCCTGCCGTATTGTGTAAAATGAGGACTCTTTCCTGCCGTAATTTGTGAAATGGGGACTCTTGTCTGCCGCAATGTGTAAAATGGGGACTCTTGCCTGTCGTACTGTGTAAAATGGGGACTCTTGCCTGCCGTAATTTGTGAAATGGGGACTCTTGTCTGCCGCAATGTGTAAAATGGGGACTCTTGCCTGCCGTAATGTGTAAAATGGGGACTCTTGCCTGCTGTAATGTGTGAAATGGGGACTCTTGCCTGCCGTAATGTGTGAAATGGGGACTCTAGCCTGCCATAATGTATAAAATGGGGACTCTTGCCTGCCGTAATGTGTGAAATGGGGACTCTTGCCTGCTGTAATGTGGAAAATGGGGACTCTTGCCTGCCGTAATGTGGAGATTTAATGTATCAAGGGCATTGCAGTGTGTGGCATAATATGGCGCAGGGGGCATTACTGTGTGGGGCTTAATATGGTAGAATTTTTTTTTCCTATGGTGGCCGTGATCTGTTGGAGCAGGGTCAAAAACTGTATTGTGGGGTAGTATTTTCAGACGAGACCACACCCATTTAAATGAGGCCATGCCCATTAGATGAGGCCACACCCCCTCATCGGTGGGGGGGGGGTGTGTGCATTTTTTTAATGTCATGGAGGGAGCGCATTTTTAAATCTCGCACTGTGAGCCAAATTGGCTAGAAACCGCCCTATTGACTAGGCCATTCCAACACATTTAAATGTTTCCCCTTAAACCACCCGAGTGTTGCTTTAGCAGTATGCTTCGGGTCACTGACCTGCTGGAAGGTGAACCGCCGTCCTAGTCTCAAATCACAGGCAGACTGAAACAGGTTTTACTCAAGAATATCCCTGTATTTAGCACCATCCATCTTTCCCTGGACTCGAAACAGTCCCTGCTGCTGAAAAACATCTCAAAGCATGATGCTGCCACCAACATGTTTCACTGTGGGGATGGTGTTCTTTGGGTGATGGGATGCATTGGGTTTGCGCCAGACATAGCATTTTCTTTGGTGGCCAAAAAGTTAAATGTTAGACTCATCTGACCAGAGCACCTTTCTCTATACATTTGGGGAGTCGTCCACATGCCTTTTGGCAAACTCAAAATGTGCCTTATTATCTCTAACACTAAGTAATGGCTTTTTCTGGCCACTCTTCCATAAAGCCCAGCTCTATGGAGTGTACCACTTATTCTGGTCACATGTGCAAATACACCAGTCTCTGCTGTGGAACTCTGCAACTCCTTCACGGTTACCTTTGGTCTCTGTGCTGCCTCTCTGATTAATGCCCTCCTTGCCCGGTCTGTGAGTTTTGGTGGCCGGCCCTCTCTTGGCAGATTTGTTGTGGTAGCATGTTCTATCCATTTGAAGATGATGTATTTGATGGAGCTCCGGGGGATCATCAAAGATTTGGATATTTTTTTATAACCCAACCCTGACTTGTACTTCTCAACAACTTTGTCTCTGACTTGTTTAGAGAGCGCCTTGGTTTTCATGGTGTGAAGAAAAGGTGTGTTTATACTGGCCGATCATGTGACATTAAGATTGCACACAAGTGGAATTAATTTCACTATTTATGGGATTTCTGAAGGTAATTGGCTACACCAGAACTTTGGAGGGGCTTCATAGCAAAGGGGGTGAACACTATGCACATGCCAATTTTCAACTTTTTATTTATAAAAATTATTTTTTATATACTTTTTTCTTATCTCACTTCACCAACTTAGACTATTTTGTGCAGATCCATCACATAAAATTCAGATTAAAAAAAATTAAATTACAGGTTGTAATGTATCAAAATAGCTAAAAAGCCAAGGGGGGTGGTGGGGGGTGGGGGTGGGGGTGGAATACTTTAGCAGGGCACTGTATATATGTAAAAATGTAAAAATACCTTGTCCTTCCCTCTGGTCTATTTGTATATGCTCAATCACTGGACTTGTGCATTCAGATCCCAGGCCTGAGAGATAGGAAACATTCAAGTAGCAGATTGTTTGGCCTTCTGGGAATATTTGTCCAGGCCTGTGATAAATAGTTATTGGCTTTGTGGCAATGCTGGAGTTTTCCAAGATTGCAGCAATGGAGTCCAAGGCATAGGATATGTGGTCCAATAGTCCACAGTCAGCCAGCCGGTGATCCCAAAGGCCGTTACTAGCTGTATAGGGTCCCAGGAAAGTAGATTGCAAGGCCCACTGACCAGGGGAGGTTCATCTGACACGTTTTGCTGTCTTATGGCTGCTTATGCAAAGGTCTTTGAAAAAGCTGCCATAAGACGGCGAAACGCACTTCTGGGTGGTCTGCATGTGTGTAGTGAAGCCACACTGGGGATTTTATTTCCTTTATAGTACAATTGAAAGCCCAACTGTACTCCACTGCATATCTGCCAGCAATCATACACTTTCAGAAGTACAGAATGAGAGCCTCTGGAGCACATGGATGTACACTGCCAGGCCCAATCACAAATACATAGGCTACACCACTGCTAGTGCTCATGAACTGAAGGAGACTGATAGTGAGTTGGTTACCAAATGGACATAAATGACTCAAAATTGCATTTTTCTTCCCACATACAGAGCTTGATATGCTCCCAGTTTCTAAACCATTAATTTTATGGGCAACAAATGATATCAATTACACTCTAATAAAGCAAAAACGGCTCCCTATGTGCAAAAAAGACCCCTTTGCTTCCCGTCCAGGAGCAGGCAGATTACACTGTTCTGTACATGAGCAGTTCAGATTCATCCAAGATGCCACTTCAGCTGGTCTTGTAACCACACTGCATCAGCACTAATGTTATTAGGCCTCTTTCAGATAATTGGCCCCAAAGCGCCTGTCCATTTGCAAACCAGTCCAGAAGAATGATTCCAAAACATTTTGATACTGAGAGCTTGTAAAACACTATTTATTCAAGAGTGCTTTCAGATATGGCCTGTGATGGCAGGGAATTCTAGTTCTACAGGTTGTGGGCTCCTGCAATCCTGTCACCTTGCTGATCACTAGGTAAAGCCAGTGGAAGCTGATGGTTGGTCACCATTGATGTTCCCAATCTAATGGAAATGTTTTTCCCATTCAATGCTGAGATTACAATGGTTTCTATCATTGCGTGGTTCTTTCTGATAGCTGTTCTGATAGATTCTAACATTACTTCTGCCTTAGACATCAGGAAGGAGCAATGCAGTGTATCCATAGACTATGAAGACTTCAGCTACCCAGTATGCATGGGCAATAGCAAACCATCAATCAATGATAGGGATTTTATTTGAGTTCATCTTGGCTGAGCAACAAGTCATTTGATTTTTTAAACGTTTCTACTTGTAATCAAGAGATTTCATTGGGTCAAATGTAATAGCCAGCAGAATGTAGGCATCTGCACAATTCCAACGAGTTTGCCTAATAGGTTGGTTTTGCCTTTTTAATTATTGCTGCATTAAAACATTCTGCAGACTCGCCTGAATCTTGCAGGCTAGGCTATTACATTACCCCCCATATATTCTTAGGATCTCCTGGGCTGATATAATAGTAACTTTAGAGAATACTTACCTATTTTTGCATTGTCTCCAGAGATCTGGCAAATGTATGGCCAGGTGGCCGTGGGAGGTACAGTGGGCTTGCACCTGCCATTCACCAAGGGATGTCCATCAATGGGTGAAAACCATGTCATCAACATTAGGCACCTATGACACCATGAATATTGACCATTGATGGTTAACCCACCGATGCCCATCCGTATTTCACAGTATGTTACCGTGTAACATTGTACTTAAATTGAAATAACAGATGAACCGTCTCATCTATCTATGTGTAATTCTCATAATACCCTGGTCTGTGCCATCTCTTATGCAGATTTTCTGCTCTCTGTATAAGGGAAATACATTTTGCGGGTTATTTGTCCTCACCACTCACAGATCCTTCACAATTATCTGTTATATATATTATTATCAAACGTATAATAATATATGTATGTAACGTTTAGGGCTTTTCTTATTGTTTTCCAGTAATCACTGAACAAAAAAACATGTATTTCAAAGGTTAAAAAGATATGATATCCAGCTGAAAATCACATACTTGCACATTAACTCACAACATGTCACTTCAACCTTTTTTAGAAAGCACACAGTTTTCATCAAAGGACTACATGGCTATATATGGCTACATCTGTATGGGGCAAGGTAAGCATGCAGCAGGCAATCAGCACCTCATAGCTTAGTGTAAGTCTGTATAATATATATTATCACTTCTTATGCTCACATCAGGTTCCACAGAATCCATACTATGCCACTTGGAAACCTTTATCAACACATATAACTGACTGACCTTTAGAGGACCTCCATTACATGGGAGGACTGCTGAGTGAACAAGTAGTACATGAGGAGTAAAGTAGAAAAATAAATACAGTATGCAGAGAAAATTATTCACTGCAGCTCACAGCACATAACTAAATAGTGAATAATAACAGTAAAAGTTAGTTGTACTCTGATGAAACTGTACATGGAATTTTGTACCAAAATGCACAATGAGCGCTATTTGTTTGGTAAGATCTGCAGACTTGGCTAGATGGGAAGCATTCTTCACAAAGCCATGGACCCTAAGAAAGACATAGGGTATGGACCACCTCCTCCAGTTAGTACATACCTCTCTATATACTCTATATACTCTCTATATATCCACAATCTCATTATCTATTGATGGCATGACTATCTCCTCTAGCCCCCAAGTACGCTGTCTTGGTGTACTCCTTGACTCCTCCCTCTCCTTCAAACCACACATTCAGCACATCTCACAAACTTGTCATTTTCATGTCAAAAACATTTCCAGGATCAGACCCTTTCTCACCCAGGATGCCACTAAGACCATTATTCACTCACTGATTATTTCCAGACTGTATTACTGTAATCTCCTCCTAACTGGCCTCCCTGACAATTACTCCAATCTATCCTCAATGCTGCAGCCCGGCTCATCTTCCTCACCAAACGCACTACGTCCACCTCCCCTCTCCTACAAGCCCTTCACTGGCTTCCCTTCCCCTTCAGAATCCAATTCAAACTTCTCACACTCACTTACAAAGCACTCACTTAGTGGCTTCACCACTCCTCTCCCATTTACATCTCTGACCTTACCTTCACACTCCCACCCGTCCTCTTCGCTCTGCTAATGCACGCCGTCTCTCCTGTCTTCTGATTACTTCCACCCACTCCTGCCTCTAAGATTTTGCACATGCTGCTCCCTTACTCTTGTATTCTTTACCTCTCCCCCTCAGACTCTCCACCTCTCTACAGAACTTCAAACGGTCTCTCAAGACACACTTCTTTACCAAACCCAGCCAAATCTCTTCCTAACCCTCTGTCCCATGCTCGGTCTACCCCATCTGTGTCCTCCTGTCTGTCTGCCCCTCCCCTTTAGAATGTAAGCTCTCACGAGCAGGGCCCTCTTCCCTCATGTGCTTATCCTTTTCTTACTTTAATAATCCTCAACTGCCCAAATCCCGCAGTTTTCGGCCAACTTGATATGTATCTCAGTGTCGTCTACTGATGTAGTTATGCTTAGTTACCCTGTACTTGTCCTATATTGTCTTCAACTGTAAGTCACTGTTTTCCTGTTTTGATTATGTGCATATGTACTCTGTGGAACCCTTGTGGCGCCATATAAATAAAGGATAATAATAATAATATACTTATCCTATACACACTATCACTATACACCAGTTACGGCGTCAACCCGGTCCTGATACACACTGATCACCATACACAGGTCCCTCTGACATCACACATCTGATACACACTGATCACTACACAAAATTAACAGTGATATCTCGCAGCTGGGGGGTCATTCACGTGCAGTTGATGTTGCCCTATCATGCGCAAAGTACTGATGTTTGGTACTTTGCGCATGCGCTGGACCTGTTCTGCACATGTGCAAATGGGTCCTGCAATGTCGGAAGCAGGATGGCAGCAGACTGTCAGTGACAAACAGTCTGCTGCTGTTCGGGGGCCATGGAGGGGGTGGCAACAGCCTCAGTTTGTAAAAACGGAGTCGCGTTGCCGCCGTTTAGGTGGAGGGAAGAGGTCAAAGATCTCCGTTGTAGGACAGAGATTTCCTGGCCTCTGTGACGGGCGGCTTGCGTGACACCATAGGAGACAGATCCGATGCTGCTTCCTAGGTCGCAGATTGGATCACTACTGCAGCGGGAGTATCTGCTTGTAAAAGACGCCTCCTGCTGCATTACCATACAGCGCTATCACTGCTGCTTCCAAGGAAGTGATAGCAACTCCAACTACATTTGCATTGGGCCCTGATACACTCTGATCACCACTGCATACACAGGTCACACCTATATCACATTTGATGCACACTGATCAATATACACAGGTTACAACAGGATAACACACCTGAAACACACTCAGGGCCAAATATAATAGAGAGTTTCAAAAAGTGAGAGATTTGGTAAGGTTTTTAATTTTTTTTTTTAAAGTGGCAATCCTTAACACTGCAAAACCAAGTTGATCTTGCTGTGTAAATGATTGCTACTTTAAACAAAACTGCAAAACCTTACCAAATCTCTCACTTTCTGAAACTCTCACTCTATTACATTTGGCCCTCAGAATCATCAGTATACACACGTCACACATACTGTATATCACACAAGTGACACAAATTGACCACTATACACAGTGGCAGATTTTACTTATTAGCTGCAGCCCCCTCAGTAGGGATGGCCATTGACCACCGGTGATTCAAAATCATTGATGGTCTATGACCGATGGTAACTACTTTTAGCATCAATGGGGGAGAACCAGATGGTTTCCTGCCATTGATGATAAAGAGCTATCAAATTATTATTTTTCTCTTCAGGGTGTTGGGGACACAGATCATAGCCCCACCCCCAACACCCATGAAACCACGCCCACGGGACCTGATTGGCCACAACTCGCTCAATATTAAAGTAAGGGTGACCATCGATGGTCGAAACCATCGATGGTTCCCTTAGAGATGGTTTGTCACCATCAAGATTATCCATGAATGGTACCATCAATGCTAACCATCAATGGATAATCCACTGATGGCCATCCCTACCCCTCAGGTAAACTTCACCCCCCGCTGAGGGTCAGTGAGCCAGATGCAGTCCGTGACTGCAGTGGCTTCACTGTGACTGATAGTGACTTCCTATTGGAAGTCACACCCAGGGGTTAAAGTGGGGGGGAACAGGGTGGAACTGAGTTGTAATGGTAGGTGGAACTAGTTCCACCTCCGCCATGGCCCTGCACAGTAATTCCAACTGAAAAGCTTGCCATCCATGTTGTGTCACTGATGAGTCACCTCCTCCTCCCTCAGATCCTGGTGGCCCATGGTCCTCTTTCACCTGCAGCCAGCCCCTCCTGGTACTCACACATGCTGTGTCTGTTGGATGGCATTCGTCCCCTCCTCAGGACCCATCGGCTTCCTTTTCCAGCACAGTGTATTTAATCTCATGCCATCACTGCTTCTAAAGAGGAGCAGGCTCTGTGCATGCTGCAGACAATGTGAGGTGAGGGGGGGGGGGGGGGGGGGGGGGGGTTAGGGCTGGAGGGACACAGAGATGTGGAGAACCTACTGAAGGGATGCAGGGCATGAAGCTGCCAGAGGGACATAGATGATGAGCTACTGGAGTGACCAAGGCAGAGATGTGTGTAAGGGGCACTACTGCGCGCATTATGTGAGTAAGCAGCACTTGTGTGGGCATTACGTGTATAAGGGGCACTTCCTACTGTGGGCATTATGTATAAGGGGTACTACTGAGTGGCATAACGTATATAAAGTGTACTACTGTGTATTGTAGCATGATGTAAATGAGGGACAGTACTGAGTGATGTAACATGAATAAGGGGCACTACCATGTGGTGTAATATGATCAGGGGCACTACGTGCAGTGTATTGTGAATAAGATCGTGCTATTGTGAATTTGAATTTGAGGTTCCATTGCAACTCCACACCCCTTTTTTGTAACGCTCTCCTTCAGCGCGCACTGGCCCTTTAAGAAGTATAAGAGGTAGGGCACACAGTCTGCAGGGGGGTGCCGAATATCCTAGCACTGGCCCTGATTCTGCATAATGGGAGGGTGGGGGAATTATGTGGCTAGTTAAATGAGTTCCACCACCTCTCCAGGACCACTTTAAGACCTGGTCACACCTGTCAGTCACAGACACTACAGGAAGTCCCATTGGGAGGTGTTTCCTCCCTCTGGGACTGCCATACCAAGCTGCAATACGCAGAGAGCTGGCTTCCTGTAGGGAGCTTTTGAATACAAATGAGGAACGCTGGCATATAATGGTGCCTGAGTGAGCTCTGGCATATAAAGGGGAACAAGTAAGCTCTGGCATATAAAGGGCCATGAGGGGGCTCTGATGGCATATAAAGGGGTTTGAGGGGGTCAGATGGCATATAATGGGCATGTTGCGAGGGATGATGTCATATAAGGGACATATAAGTGTTCAGGTTATGTATCATTGTGAGATTTATGATTATCCACAAATCGGCTTTCATAAATCCAATTTACTGTCCATATTAGAGTCGTAACTAAATAGCATGAAATGTGACAAAATAATTGTAACCCTACTGTGGTTTTGACGGTGACCCGTGGTCGTACCACATGTCGAGGAATCTGAAAATAAAATGGTGGTAACCCAACCTACAAGTAAAAAACAGAAAATAATGGTTTTAATATTTCATAGAAGTATACTTAGCCACAGTTTAGCTGCAATTACAGCTGCGGGGTATACTTACTAAGGAGAGGTTTTTTTTAAAAGTGGAGATGTTGCCAATAGCAACCAATCAGATTCTACTTATTTATTTAGAACATTCTAGAAGATCATAGCTAGAATCTGACTGTTTGCTATGGGCAACATCTCCACTTTTAAAAACCCTCACTTTAGTAGATATACAAATGTACCCCTGGGAGTCTATCTGGGTGAGTGTCTACCAGTTTCTCACTGTCCACTACCCATGCTTTGTGCAGTATCGCTATGATTCAATCAGGTTGGATGGGGACAGCTGGTTAAAAGCAAGTTTAAATCATTTCACAGATTCTTGATGGGATCTAGTTCTAGGTTTTATTTCACAATTTGACTACATGTATTTATTTAAACTAGAGATGAGCGGGTTCGGTTCCTCGGAATCCGAACCCGCCCGAACTTCAGCTTTTTTTACACGGATCCGAGCGACTCGGATCTTCCCGCCTTGCTCGGTTAACCCGAGCGCGCCCGAACGTCATCATGACGCTGTCGGATTCTCGCGAGGCTCGGATTCTATCGCGAGACTCGGATTCTATATAAGGAGCCGCGCGTCGCCGCCATTTTCACACGTGCATTGAGATTGATAGGGAGAGGACGTGGCTGGCGTCCTCTCCATTTAGATTAGAAGAGAGAGAGTGAGATTGAGACAGAGACACTTGATTTACTGGAGCTAGGAGTACTAGAGAGTGCAGAGTTTACTAGTGACTGACCACTGACCAGTGACCACCAGTGCAGTTTTATTTAATATAATCCGTTCTCTGCCTGAAAAAAACGATACACAGTGACTCAGTCACATACCATATCTGTGCTCAGCCCAGTGTGCTGCATCATCTATGTATAATATCTGACTGTGCTCACACAGCTTAATTGTGGGGGAGACTGGGGAGCAGTTATAGGTTATAGCAGGAGCCAGGAGTACATATTATTAAAATTAAACAGTGCACACTTTTGCTGCAGGAGTGCCACTGCCAGTGTGACTGACCAGTGACCTGACCACACTGACCACCAGTATAGTATACTATATTGTGATTGCCTGAAAAAGTTAAACACTCGTCGTGTGACTTGTGTGGTGTTTTTTTATTCTATAAAAAACTCATTCTGCTGACAGACAGTGTCCAGCAGGTCCGTCATTATATAATATATACCTGTCCGGCTGCAGTAGTGATATATATATATTTTTTATATCATTATTTATCATCCAGTCGCAGCAGACACAGTACGGTAGTTCACGGCTGTAGCTACCTCTGTGTCGGCACTCGGCAGTCCATCCATAATTGTATACCACCTACCCGTGGTTTTTTTTTTCTTTCTTCTTTATACATACTACATCTCATTATCATCCAGTCTATATTAGCAGCAGACACAGTACAGTACGGTAGTCCACGGCTGTAGCTACCTCTGTGTCGGCACTCGGCAGTCCATCCATAATTGTATACCACCTACCCGTGGTTTTTTTTTTCTTCTTTATACATACTACATCTCATTATCATCCAGTCTATATTAGCAGCAGACACAGTACAGTACGGTAGTCCACGGCTGTAGCTACCTCTGTGTCGGCACTCGGCAGTCCATCCATAATTGTATACCACCTACCTGTGGTTTTTTTTTCTTTCTTCTTTATACATACTACATCTCATTATCATCCAGTCTATATTAGCAGCAGACACAGTACAGTACGGTAGTTCACGGCTGTAGCTACCTCTGTGTCGGCACTCGGCAGTCCGTCCATAATTGTATACCACCTACCCGTGGTTTTTTTTTTTTCTTCTTTATACATACTACATCTCATTATCATCCAGTCTATATTAGCAGCAGACACAGTACAGTACGGTAGTCCACGGCTGTAGCTACCTCTGTGTCGGCACTCGGCAGTCCATCCATAATTGTATACCACCTACCCGTGGTTTTTTTTTTCTTCTTTATACATACTACATCTCATTATCATCCAGTCTATATTAGCAGCAGACACAGTACAGTACAGTAGTCCACGGCTGTAGCTACCTCTGTGTCGGCACTCGGCAGTCCATCCATAATTGTATACCACCTACCCGTGGTTTTTTTTTCTTTCTTCTTTATACATACTACATCTCATTATCATCCAGTCTATATTAGCAGCAGACACAGTACAGTACGGTAGTCCACAGCTGTAGCTACCTCTGTGTCGGCACTCGGCAGTCCGTCCATAATTGTATACCACCTACCCGTGGTTTTTTTTTCTTTCTTCTTTATACATACTACATCTCATTATCATCCAGTCTATATTAGCAGCAGACACAGTACAGTACGGTAGTCCACGGCTGTAGCTACCTCTGTGTCGGCACTCGGAAGTCCATCCATAATTGTATACCACCTACCCGTGGTTTTTTTTTCTTTCTTCTTTATACATACTACATCTCATTATCATCCAGTCTATATTAGCAGCAGACACAGTACAGTACGGTAGTCCACGGCTGTAGCTACCTCTGTGTCGGCACTCGGCAGTCCGTCCATAATTGTATACCACCTACCCGTGGTTTTTTTTTCTTTCTTCTTTATACATACTACATCTCATTATCATCCAGTCTATATTAGCAGCAGACACAGTACAGTACGGTAGTCCACGGCTGTAGCTACCTCTGTGTCGGCACTCGGCAGTCCATCCATAATTGTATACTAGTATCCATCCATCTCCATTGTTTACCTGAGGTGCCTTTTAGTTGTGCCTATTAAAATATGGAGAACAAAAATGTTGAGGTTCCAAAATTAGGGAAAGATCAAGATCCACTTCCACCTCGTGCTGAAGCTGCTGCCACTAGTCATGGCCGAGACGATGAAATGCCAGCAACGTCGTCTGCCAAGGCCGATGCCCAATGTCATAGTACAGAGCATGTCAAATCCAAAACACCAAATATCAGTAAAAAAAGGACTCCAAAACCTAAAATAAAATTGTCGGAGGAGAAGCGTAAACTTGCCAATATGCCATTTACCACACGGAGTGGCAAGGAATGGCTGAGGCCCTGGCCTATGTTCATGGCTAGTGGTTCAGCTTCACATGAGGATGGAAGCACTCAGCCTCTCGCTAGAAAAATGAAAAGACTCAAGCTGGAAAAAGCACAGCAAAGAACTGTGCATTCTTCGAAATCCCAAATCCACAAGGAGAGTCCAATTGTGTCGGTTGCGATGCCTGACCTTCCCAACACTGGACGTGAAGAGCATGCGCCTTCCACCATTTGCACGCCCCCTGCAAGTGCTGGAAGGAGCACCCGCAGTCCAGTTCCTGATAGTCAGATTGAAGATGTCAGTGTTGAAGTACACCAGGATGAGGAGGATATGGGTGTTGCTGGCGCTGGGGAGGAAATTGACCAGGAGGATTCTGATGGTGAGGTGGTTTGTTTAAGTCAGGCACCCGGGGAGACACCTGTTGTCCGTGGGAGGAATATGGCCGTTGACATGCCTGGTGAAAATACCAAAAAAATCAGCTCTTCGGTGTGGAAGTATTTCACCAGAAATGCGGACAACATTTGTCAAGCCGTGTGTTCCCTTTGTCAAGCTGTAATAAGTAGGGGTAAGGACGTTAACCACCTCGGAACATCCTCCCTTATACGTCACCTGCAGCGCATTCATAATAAGTCAGTGACAAGTTCAAAAACTTTGGCCGACAGCGGAAGCAGTCCACTGACCAGTAAATCCCTTCCTCTTGTAACCAAGCTCACGCAAACCACCCCACCAACTCCCTCAGTGTCAATTTCCTCCTTCCCCAGGAATGCCAATAGTCCTGCAGGCCATGTCACTGGCAATTCTGATGATTCCTCTCCTGCCTGGGATTCCTCCGATGCATCCCTGCGTGTAACGCCTACTGCTGCTGGCGCTGCTGTTGTTGCTGCTGGGAGTCGATGGTCATCCCAGAGGGGAAGTCGTAAGCCCACTTGTACTACTTCCAGTAAGCAATTGACTGTTCAACAGTCCTTTGCGAGGAAGATGAAATATCACAGCAGTCATCCTGCTGCAAAGCGGATAACTGAGGCCTTGACAACTATGTTGGTGTTAGACGTGCGTCCGGTATCCGCCGTTAGTTCACAGGGAACTAGACAATTTATTGAGGCAGTGTGCCCCCGTTACCAAATACCATCTAGGTTCCACTTCTCTAGGCAGGCGATACCGAGAATGTACACGGACGTCAGAAAAAGACTCACCAGTGTCCTAAAAAATGCAGTTGTACCCAATGTCCACTTAACCACGGACATGTGGACAAGTGGAGCAGGGCAGGGTCAGGACTATATGACTGTGACAGCCCACTGGGTAGATGTATGGACTCCCGCCGCAAGAACAGCAGCGGCGGCACCAGTAGCAGCATCTCGCAAACGCCAACTCTTTCCTAGGCAGGCTACGCTTTGTATCACCGGTTTCCAGAATACGCACACAGCTGAAAACCTCTTACGGCAACTGAGGAAGATCATCGCGGAATGGCTTACCCCAATTGGACTCTCCTGTGGATTTGTGGCATCGGACAACGCCAGCAATATTGTGTGTGCATTAAATATGGGCAAATTCCAGCACGTCCCATGTTTTGCACATACCTTGAATTTGGTGGTGCAGAATTTTTTAAAAAACGACAGGGGCGTGCAAGAGATGCTGTCGGTGGCCAGAAGAATTGCGGGACACTTTCGGCGTACAGGCACCACGTACAGAAGACTGGAGCACCACCAAAAACTACTGAACCTGCCCTGCCATCATCTGAAGCAAGAAGTGGTAACGAGGTGGAATTCAACCCTCTATATGCTTCAGAGGTTGGAGGAGCAGCAAAAGGCCATTCAAGCCTATACAATTGAGCACGATATAGGAGGTGGAATGCACCTGTCTCAAGCGCAGTGGAGAATGATTTCAACGTTGTGCAAGGTTCTGATGCCCTTTGAACTTGCCACACGTGAAGTCAGTTCAGACACTGCCAGCCTGAGTCAGGTCATTCCCCTCATCAGGCTTTTGCAGAAGAAGCTGGAGACATTGAAGGAGGAGCTAACACGGAGCGATTCCGCTAGGCATGTGGGACTTGTGGATGGAGCCCTTAATTCGCTTAACAAGGATTCACGGGTGGTCAATCTGTTGAAATCAGAGCACTACATTTTGGCCACCATGCTCGATCCTAGATTTAAAGCCTACCTTGGATCTCTCTTTCCGGCAGACACAAGTCTGCTGGGGTTGAAAGACCTGCTGGTGAGAAAATTGTCAAGTCAAGCGGAACGCGACCTGTCAACATCTCCTCCTTCACATTCTCCCGCAACTGGGGGTGCGAGGAAAAGGCTCAGAATTCCGAGCCCACCCGCTGGCGGTGATGCAGGGCAGTCTGGAGCGACTGCTGATGCTGACATCTGGTCCGGACTGAAGGACCTGCCAACGATTACGGACATGTCGTCTACTGTCACTGCATATGATTCTCTCAACATTGAAAGAATGGTGGAGGATTATATGAGTGACCGCATCCAAGTAGGCACGTCACACAGTCCGTACTTATACTGGCAGGAAAAAGAGGCAATTTGGAGGCCCTTGCACAAACTGGCTTTATTCTACCTAAGTTGCCCTCCCACAAGTGTGTACTCCGAAAGAGTGTTTAGTGCCGCCGCTCACCTTGTCAGCAATCGGCGTACGAGGTTACATCCAGAAAATGTGGAGAAGATGATGTTCATTAAAATGAATTATAATCAATTCCTCCGCGGAGACATTGACCAGCAGCAATTGCCTCCACAAAGTACACAGGGAGCTGAGATGGTGGATTCCAGTGGGGACGAATTGATAATCTGTGAGGAGGGGGATGTACACGGTGATATATCGGAGGATGATGATGAGGTGGACATCTTGCCTCTGTAGAGCCAGTTTGTGCAAGGAGAGATTAATTGCTTCTTTTTTGGGGGGGGTCCAAACCAACCCGTCATATCAGTCACAGTCGTGTGGCAGACCCTGTCACTGAAATGATGGGTTGGTTAAAGTGTGCATGTCCTGTTTTGTTTATACAACATAAGGGTGGGTGGGAGGGCCCAAGGACAATTCCATCTTGCACCTCTTTTTTCTTTTATTTTTCTTTGCGTCATGTGCTGTTTGGGGAGGGTTTTTTGGAAGGGCCATCCTGCGTGACACTGCAGTGCCACTCCTAGATGGGCCCGGTGTTTGTGTCGGCCACTAGGGTCGCTTATCTTACTCACACAGTCAGCTACCTCATTGCGCCTATTTTTTTCTTTGCGTCATGTGCTGTTTGGGGAGGGTTTTTTGGAAGGGACATCCTGCGTGACACTGCAGTGCCACTCCTAGATGGGCCCGGTGTTTGTGTCGGCCACTAGGGTCGCTTATCTTACTCACACAGTCAGCTACCTCATTGCGCCTCTTTTTTTCTTTGCGTCATGTGCTGTTTGGGGAGGGTTTTTTGGAAGGGACATCCTGCGTGACACTGCAGTGCCACTCCTAGATGGGCCCGGTGTTTGTGTCGGCCACTAGGGTCGCTTATCTTACTCACACAGCTACCTCATTGCGCCTCTTTTTTTCTTTGCGTCATGTGCTGTTTGGGGAGGGTTTTTTGGAAGGGACATCCTGCGTGACACTGCAGTGCCACTCCTAGATGGGCCCGGTGTTTGTGTCGGCCACTAGGGTCGCTTATCTTACTCACACAGCGACCTCGGTGCAAATTTTAGGACTAAAAATAATATTGTGAGGTGTGAGGTATTCAGAATAGACTGAAAATGAGTGGAAATTATGGTTTTTGAGGTTAATAATACTTTGGGATCAAAATGACCCCCAAATTCTATGATTTAAGCTGTTTTTTAGGGTTTTTTGAAAAAAACACCCGAATCCAAAACACACCCGAATCCGACAAAAAAAATTCGGTGAGGTTTTGCCAAAACGCGGTCGAACCCAAAACACGGCCGCGGAACCGAACCCAAAACCAAAACACAAAACCCGAAAAATTTCCGGCGCTCATCTCTAATTTAAACGACTACATTATGGCCTTTTCTGTATTTTTTTTAACATTTTCCTACTGAAATATAGCTCTTTATCCAAGGCATACGTGCATCTGTTTCACAAATGTTAAACTACCTGATGCTGAGAAGCACAGATTCCCCACCACAAGCTTTAGCTGTCTTGCTCATATTGCCATCAGAAGAGGCCAAAAAGGTGATCTCATCAGACCCTGATATCTTTCAAAAATGGTATTATTATTTTTTTTCTTTCAATTGTTCCTTGACATTCATGATGAAACTGTAGTTTATAAATGTACAGTAACCAACTGTTATAGACGGCTCAAGCTGCCCGTACTTCTCATCATTATCAACAGGCAGTGCAAGTACTGCAAAAAGCAATTCCAGACTGTGCATGTGCCATACCATGCATATGCACCTTGATAGAGGAAACAAGACTAGTCTAGTCTATTGTTTCTGTGCATGGTAAATACTGGCTGCTTTATTTTTACACTGCAAATTTAGATTTCAGTTTGTACACACCCCAGCCGAATCTAAATCTCTCTGTATGTTATATCTGCCCCCCCCCCCCTGCAGTGCACATGGTTTTGCCCGTACTTTCTTGGTTTGCTAACAAACCTGGATAAGGCCCTGTGTATGTACAGTAATCACAACAATGCATCATATTCCTGAGTGTCAGACAATGACCAGATAGCAGTAAACACTTAACTGCAAATCTAGAAGTAGCACAAAGTGGACTATTGGAATTTATACTTCGGCCACAGTTAGCCATTGTAAAGGCAATGATTTTATGTACAGTATAATAATAGGTAACGAGATGTATCACAACCACAAATTGCTGGGTACAGAGATTCTCTACTCTAGTTATGATCTTTATTGGGGTGTGATCCACCGTGTGGATGATTGGACAATATGGAGAAAGTTTAGAGCAGAACCACCAATATGGGGAATGGTGCCATCTGTCTAACATGTATCTGTGAAACCTGGGAGCTTGATACCAGGACAATAGTTTATATGACGCACCTTGGGTCTTACTGCTGATTGAGCATTTAGAAGTAAATAAAATGATTTTGTCACACTGTTGAAGCGGCAATGAGATTTTTTTTATCTTCCTTTGGTTTCAGTAGATAGTTAATACTGCAAGATGAGGAGCTCTGTTTTGTGTACAACAGAGAAATTAAATGCTTACTGAGACAGACTTGCTCCAGAACCATAAAAGGTTGCTGTCACAACTGAGGGCCTGAGCTGACAGGAGGCAGCCTCAGTTGTAGGGGCTGAGATGTAACGGAACCTGGGAGGTTGTATCAGACCCCTAGACATGTAAGTAACATGTAGAATAACTGCCCGAAGGCGTGACCACGACAACCAGGATAAAAGTCAATGATGTTTATTATGACAAATTCCGTAACACAGCAGCAGTAAAGGAAACATAAAAGTCAACAGAGGATAAATACAATTCCTGGGTACTACAGGGTGGCAAGGGCCACAGGCACTGGTAGTGTGAGACAGTTCTTATAATCTTCTAGTTGGAAAGTCCTTACCAGGCCTGACTGTAGCAATGGAGAGAACCCAGAATCGTACCAGCTGATGTTCCAGGAAAGGCTGGGCTGCTGAAGGTAAAACGGCTGCTGTGGATACTGGCTGGAACCAGACTGTTGTTGGTACGGAGTGGATACTGGCTGGAACCAGTTAAATAATAAACGAACTTGAGAGCGATGAAATAATAATGAAGTTTGGAGTTTGAGAGCGGTGAAATAATAATACCGGTGGAGAGTGGTAAACTGCAGAAAAGGACACCGGCCCTTTAAGAGAAGCTATACACTGCTGGAAGCTGGGCTGGAAGCAGGTGATTGTTTGAGAGCGGTGAAATAATAATACCGGTGGAGAGTGGTAAACTGCAGAAAGGACACCGGCCCTTTAAGAGAAGCTGTACACTGCTGGAAGCTGGGCTGGAAGCAGGTGATTGTTGTAGCTGGAAACAGGTGAGTCCAGAATGGATCGGGGAGTCAGGCTACACCGCAGATGGAATGCTGGTGCGGGTCTCTATAGCAGAAGTCTGGAGACAGGAGCTGGAACCTGGAAGACAACCACAGGAGAGAGACAAACTGGAACTAGGTTAGACAACCAAAGCACTGACGCCTTCCTTGCTCAGGCACAGCATACTTATACCTGCAGCAAGGAAGGGGTTGGCTAGGCAATTATGCAAATCAACAATACAGACAGCAGATTGGTGGAAATAATCAGATGACAAAACCCAAGATGGCTGCGCCCATGCAGACACTTGGAGGGAAGTTTGGTTTGTAATCCATGTGAGAATTGAAACAGTAATGGCGACGCCGGCCACAGGAGACAGGAGACGCCAGACTGACAAGCGCACATTTAACCACGCGGGCACAGCGGAGGCCGCGGCTGATGAAATCACCACTCTGACATTCTGCATGTGGAAACTCAGGAACAGCGGAATCCGGTCCTGGAACGCTGAGCCAGCCTTAGGAGGCATCTGAAGGGTAAGTAATGGCGTCCAGATACCCGGATCGTGACAGCACCCCCCCCTTTAGGAGTGGCCCCAGGACACTTCTTAGGCTTTAAAGGAAACTTTGCGTGGAAATTTCGGACCAAGGCAGGAGCATGGACGTCTGAGGCATTGGTCCAAGAGCGTTCTTCAGGACCATAGCCCTTCCAGTCAATGAGGTATTGTAACTGACCGTAACGGAAACGTGAGTCCAAAATCTTGGCCACCTCGTACTCGACTCCCCGTTGAGTCTGAACTTTGGGAGCTGGAGGAAGTGCGGAATGAAACCGATTCAGGATCAGCGGTTTCAACAAAGAAACATGAAATGTCCTGGGTATTTTCAAGAAGGATGGTAACTGTAACCTGTAGGCAACAGGATTGATGACTTGTTCAATCTTGAAGGGTCCGATGTAGCGAGGTGCAAATTTCATGCTGGGAACTCTCAACCTCAAATTCTTCGTGGACAGCCACACACGATCACCCACCTTGAGAGCAGGAACCGCTCTACGCTTCCTATCGGCAAACTTCTTATACCTGAATGAGGCTTTAAGCAGGGCTGCGCGGACGTTCCTCCAGTTATTTGAAAACTGACGCAAGGTGACATCCACTGCTGGAACAGAAGTTGCGGGAAGCGGTTGGAATTCTGGGACTTTAGGGTGGAATCCATAATTAATGAAGAATGGTGTAGAAGAAGATGAGGAATGGTATTGATTGTTGTGGCTGAACTCGGCCCAAGGAAGGAGTTGAACCCAGTCATCTTGAGAGGAAGACACATATATACGGAGGAAGGCCTCCAAGTCCTGATTCACCCTCTCGGTTTGACCATTGGTCTGAGGATGGTAAGCCGTGGAAAACTTTAACTTGACTTGGAGGTCTTGACACAAACTTCGCCAAAATTTGGCTACAAATTGTACTCCACGATCCGAGATGATCTCT
The DNA here is from genome assembly GCF_028390025.1 of Pseudophryne corroboree. Lineage (NCBI taxonomy): Eukaryota > Metazoa > Chordata > Amphibia > Anura > Myobatrachidae > Pseudophryne > Pseudophryne corroboree. The sequence continues at coordinate 481,378,496 of NC_086444.1, forward strand.
TCAGGAAGACCGTGAAGTCGGAAGATCTCTTGTATAAACACTTGAGCCAACTTGGAAGCTGACGGAAGACCGGTGAGAGGGATGAAATGTGCCATCTTGGTGAACCGGTCAACTACCACCCAGATGGTATTAAACTTGTTGCAGATAGGTAGATCGGAAACAAAGTCCATCGACAAATGGGTCCAAGGTCGACGGGGAACAGATAATGGAACCAGTTGCCCCGCAGGCGACTGGCGGGAGACTTTGTGTTGGGCACACTTTGGGCAGGAGGCAATAAATTCCATAACGTCCTTCTTCAGAGTTGGCCACCAGTAGGACCTAGAAATAAATTCAAGGGTTTTCTGAATGCCTGTATGTCCAGCAAAACGGGAAGCATGGGCCCAATGCATGAGCTTCTTCCTTAGAACTGGCTTAACAAAACTTTTCCCTGGTGGAGGCGTAGAGTCCATCCCTACCGTGGAGAATGCCAACGGATTAATAATAGGATGCTTGTCTGCAGACTCGGACTCATTTTCTTGCTCCCATGAGCGGGAAAGGGCATCGGCCTTACGATTCTGAGAACCCGGACAGAACTGGAGTTTAAAGTCAAACCTAGAGAAGAAAAGTGCCCATCTGGCCTGACGAGGATTCAGACATTGTGCGCCTTTGAGATATAAAAGATTTTTGTGGTCGGTAAGTATGGTGATTGAGTGGGAAGCTCCCTCCAACAGGTATCTCCACTCCTCCAGAGCGAGCTTGATGGCTAGCAACTCCTGATCGCCAATGGCATAGTTGCGCTCAGCTGGGGAGAACTTCCGGGAGAAGAAACTGCAAGGATGTAGATGTCCATCTTTGGCCCTCTGGGATAACACTGCTCCTACTCCAACGGAGGAGGCATCTACCTCTAAGATAAAAGGAGAGTCGGTGCCGGGCTGTTTCAGAACTGGTGCAGAGATGAACCGTTGCTTCAGAAGGTGAAAGGCCTGTGTAGCTTCCTCGGACCACTTGGACGGATTAGCACCTTTCTTGGTTAATGCAGTGATAGGCGCCACAATGGTGGAAAAGTCTCGTATAAATTTTCTATAATAATTGGCGAACCCTAAGAACCTCTGGACCCCTTTGAGGCTTAAGGGTATAGGCCAATTCTGGATTGCTTGGAGTTTCTCAGGATCCATCTCTAGTCCGGAACCGGACACAATGTAACCTAGAAACGGAATGGTTTTAACTTCAAACACACACTTCTCCAATTTACAATAGAGGTGATTGACACGGAGACGGGAAAGAACCTCTTTTACCCAGAAACGATGATCTTCGAGATTATTAGCAAAGATGAGGATGTCGTGTAGATAAACCACGACATGGCGGTACAAGATGTCCCTGAAAATCTCATTCACGAAGTGCTGGAAGACTGCTGGAGCGTTGCTCAATCCGAAGGGCATGACGAGGTACTCATAATGTCCGTCACGGGTGTTAAAGGCGGTCTTCCACTCGTCACCCTCACGGATTCGGATGAGATTGTAGGCACCCCTCAAGTCCAGCTTTGTGAAAATAGTTGCACCACTAACTCTATCAAAGAGCTCGGTAATCAGGGGTAAAGGGTATCGGTTCTTGACGGTAATGTCGTTCAGGCCTCTGTAGTCGATGCACGGACGCAGACCACCGTCTTTCTTCTTAACGAAGAAGAAGCCTGCGCCGGCTGGAGAAGAAGATGGTCGGATGAAACCCTTCGCCAGGTTCTCTTTGATGTACTCTTCCATGGAGTGTGTCTCAGGCAGAGACAACGGATAAGTTCGGCCTCGCGGTGGAACCTTCCCTGGAATGAGGTCGATTGGGCAGTCCCATTCTCTATGAGGAGGAAGGATATCAGCAGAGGCTTTACTGTACACGTCCGTGAAGTCTTGATATGGAGGAGGCGGAACATCAGATGACCTGGGGAAGGAAGAACAAACAGGAAGAACTTTGGCTAAACAAGTCTCAGCACAGGAGGGACCCCATGCCAGTATTTGCGTAGTCGTCCAGTCAATTGATGGGTTGTGGAGACGGAGCCATGGAAGGCCTAAAACCACTGGATGTGTGGCTCTTGGAATCACTAAAAAAGAAATATACTCAGAATGAAGAACTCCCACTCTCAGACGAACTGGAAGAGTCCTTAAGGAAATGACTGCGTCAAAAATCTTGCTGCCATCCACGGCAGTCAAAGAGATGGACGAGGACAGTCTCTCGGTGGGTAGGGACCACCGTTTAACATAAGCTTCGGTTATGAAATTCCCAGCTGCTCCGGAATCAAGGAGGGCAATGACGTTCCTGTAACGTTGAGCAATTTGGAGCGACACTGGGAGGTTACAGTCATGAGGAGATGGAGAGGAGATCATTACTCCTAGCCGGCCCTCTCCTTGGCGAGCTAGGATCTGGAGTTTCCCGGACGTTTGGGACAGGCATTGATAGTGTGCGACGGAGCTGCACAGTAGAGACAGAGAGACTCAGAGAGACGTCTTCGGCGCTCAGCGGGAGATAGACGGGAACGACTAATTTGCATAGGCTCATCCTTGGATGGAGATGGTTGACGAGGAGGAGGAGCAGAAGATTTAGGAGTAGATGATCTTCCTCGCTCGGTTGCTCTCTCTCTGAAACGTAGATCAACCTTCGTGCAAAGAGAAATTAGCTCATCCAACTTAGAGGGCAAGTCTCTGGTAGCTAACTCATCCTTGATGCGTTCTGATAAGCCATGCCAGAATGCAGCATACAGGGCCTCGTCGTTCCATGCCAGTTCGGATGCCAGGATTTTAAACTGTATAAGATACTGTCCCACAGTACGTGTTCCCTGGCGTAAACGGAGAATCTCAGATGAAGCAGATGTTATCCGGCCTGGCTCGTCGAAGATGCACCTGAATGTAGCTACAAAGTCAGTATAGGAGGATAGCAGGGGATCAGACTTCTCCCATAAAGGTGATGCCCAGTCAAGGGCTGAGCCACTGAGAAGGGAGATGATATAGGCAATTTTGGTACGGTCACTGAAGAAATTGCCAGGTATAAGCTCAAAGTGGATTTCACATTGATTGAGAAATCCCCTGCAGAACCTTGGAGATCCATCAAATTTTGCTGGCGTTGGAAGATGAAGATGTGGACTGGAAATGGGTAAGGTGGGTGGGGTTACAGCTGGTGTCACTGTAGTGGACGCACCGGACGTGCCAGGTCCACGGAGGGTCGTTTGAATCCCATCCAGCCGTGTAGAGAGATCCTGGAGACAGCGGATGATGTGGCCCTGTGCAGCCTCCTGATGTTCAAGTCGGGCTGCCAGTTCTTGCATCGGCCTGGCCGCTTGATCCTGGTCTCCGGCTGGATTCATTAGGTCAGTGCTTACTGTCACAACTGAGGGCCTGAGCTGACAGGAGGCAGCCTCAGTTGTAGGGGCTGAGATGTAACGGAACCTGGGAGGTTGTATCAGACCCCTAGACATGTAAGTAACATGTAGAATAACTGCCCGAAGGCGTGACCACGACAACCAGGATAAAAGTCAATGATGTTTATTATGACAAATTCCGTAACACAGCAGCAGTAAAGGAAACATAAAAGTCAACAGAGGATAAATACAATTCCTGGGTACTACAGGGTGGCAAGGGCCACAGGCACTGGTAGTGTGAGACAGTTCTTATAATCTTCTAGTTGGAAAGTCCTTACCAGGCCTGACTGTAGCAATGGAGAGAACCCAGGATCGTACCAGCTGATGTTCCAGGAAAGGCTGGGCTGCTGAAGGTAAAACGGCTGCTGTGGATACTGGCTGGAACCAGACTGTTGTTGGTACGGAGTGGATACTGGCTGGAACCAGTTAAATAATAAACGAACTTGAGAGCGATGAAATAATAATGAAGTTTGGAGTTTGAGAGCGGTGAAATAATAATACAGGTGGAGAGTGCTAAACTGCAGAAAAGGACACCGGCCCTTTAAGAGAAGCTATACACTGCTGGAAGCTGGGCTGGAAGCAGGTGATTGTTTGAGAGCGGTGAAATAATAATACCGGTGGAGAGTGGTAAACTGCAGAAAGGACACCGGCCCTTTAAGAGAAGCTGTACACTGCTGGAAGCTGGGCTGGAAGCAGGTGATTGTTGTAGCTGGAAACAGGTGAGTCCAGAATGGATCGGGGAGTCAGGCTACACCGCAGATGGAATGCTGGTGCGGGTCTCTATAGCAGAAGTCTGGAGACAGGAGCTGGAACCTGGAAGACAACCACAGGAGAGAGACAAACTGGAACTAGGTTAGACAACCAAAGCACTGACGCCTTCCTTGCTCAGGCACAGCATACTTATACCTGCAGCAAGGAAGGGGTTGGCTAGGCAATTATGCAAATCAACAATACAGACAGCAGATTGGTGGAAATAATCAGATGACAAAATCCAAGATGGCTGCGCCCATGCAGACACTTGGAGGGAAGTTTGGTTTGTAATCCATGTGAGAATTGAAACAGTAATGGCGACGCCGGCCACAGGAGACAGGAGACGCCAGACTGACAAGCGCACATTTAACCACGCGGGCACAGCGGAGGCCGCGGCTGATGAAATCACCACTCTGACATTCTGCATGTGGAAACTCAGGAACAGCGGAATCCGGTCCTGGAACGCTGAGCCAGCCTTAGGAGGCATCTGAAGGGTAAGTAATGGCGTCCAGATACCCGGATCGTGACAGTTGCAATATGTGTTATTTCTAAAGGTGGGTACACATTTACCGATAAAGTAAACGTTGTCGCTCATTTTTCCTTTCCTGAGCGATGGCGTTAATGACCCTCGCTGTCGGCTGTACATGCATCTCAATTTGGACTGTCATCCAAAAACTGCATGCATGGCTGGGCCGCGTCGTGACGTCACTGAGTGATATCGTTTGCATATCGCTCAGTGTGTACGCACTGCTGACGACCACCCCAGCAGGGAAGGCAACACACTAGAGCACATCGCCTAGTGTGTACCCACCTTTAGGATGAGTACATAAATCTGATGTATTTACATGAACAGCCAAGAGTCAATGGTAAAGATCCCCAGAGATGCAAGTGAAGACAAGAAACTATACATACTGTAAACCATCAGGGATCTTAGATATTATTACAAACTTTAAAGGAAAGGAAAAACATAGAAAAAGTATTAAGGCTAAAGGCAATAGGTGAGCAGAAATAATGAGTAGCTATGGACGCTCGTCACATATTTATTACTTGTTGCTGATGTTTGATTTCCTAATGTTTCTCTCAACCTCAAAAACCATCTTATCTGTAATTGCTTGCAGCACAAGTCTATCACTCATTTGTTCTCACGTACTTGTCAGCAGAAAGTAATGGAAAAACATTATTATTATTATTCCTTATTTAACCACCATTATCAGTTTTTTGTGTGTTTTGGAGAGGCAATGGTTTCACTAATACATTTTTTTTTATTTTATTTTTATTGCTTTTTGAACAAGGTAGTATTATAGAGTGAATAAAAAGTGCACTTTTGGGGGGGAAATCAAATGTTTGAAAAGTCAGTTAGGTGTCTGTTTTTTCTTATCTACTAGACAGGAAAGAAAAGACACCCAACCGACTTTTCAAACATTTGAATTCCCCCCTTTATGTTGGATCCACATCTTCTGAAGTAATATTGCAACTTCATGCAGACGCAAAGGGGGATATTCAATTGTTTGAAAAGTCAGTTGGGTGTCTGTTTTTTCCTTTCTAATTGACAGGAAAAAACAGACACCCAACCAACTTTTCAAACATTTGAATTCCCCCCAAAGAGTCCATATACTCATGGATCTCTGCAGTGATCTAGTGCAAGTTATGTTAGTGGGGTAACTGTGGATGTTGCCAACACTGTTTAGCAACGACTGCATGAAACCATTGATGGGCAGCAGGAAAGTGGATGATAGATCCCTCCAGGGTTACAAGCTAATCATCCAAAGGCTCACTTTAATGGAGTCTACTCAGGATGTCCTGGATCATTTAGGCAAGGGCTGGATAAAATAATTTCCTAATGATGTTCTTGGTGCCAGTTCTCCATCAGGCACAGATTGCATTTTAGTTCTGGTACAAGTTGTGATATACTGCACATGTACAGTATATATATATATATATATATATATATATATATATATATATGTTCTACTAATACAAGATATTTCCATACAAAATTCTGTAGCAATGATTATTCTGCATTAAATTCAAAATTGTGTTTGCACATTAAAGATATTCAGTAATCGCATGTCAGATTGTCTATAATAACTGATAACTGGCCAGTGATCAGAAAGAGATGAATCTCAGCTACTTTAATTAAAAATGCATACAGATTCATTGGCTCTGCAAATGTCACATAGATAAACTGCACACATACGGGCTTCTGCATAGCTATCAGCAAATCCCCCCCCCCCCCAAAAAAAAAAAAAAAAGGGAAAGCATGTTGCAGTGCGAAGCAAATAAATTCATTCTTCTATCTTTTTTTTTTTTGTATACAGGAAAAATATACAAAAGCCACAAGAGGCGTCTTGAGTTAAGAGGCCACTGCCGGCTTCTGTGATTGGCTGCTGCATCCAAGGACGCAGCATCAAATCTGCGTTACCATCAGACGTCTGAGAAACCCTTAGGATGTTGTTCGTATATTGTATTTTGTACTTTGTATCTCCCCAAAGTGTAATCTTATCTCCACATATTGCTGCATATTGGGATAACCAAGAGACAGCAAAAACCAATGTGTCTGGCGCTAGATTAATATGTACTAATCTCTATATAAAAGAGAGGACAGTCTATAATCGGCTGCCTTCCCAAAGTGGACCTGGAAATCCACCCAGTATATTAATGCAAACAAGAAAAATATGGGTGAAGGCGCACAAATGTATAGTAACCGACTGCTGTTTTGATGCAAATTGGTAATGTATTTCTAATGAAATTTAAAATCTTTAAAAAAAACACACAATGAAACAAAGGTAATTACCATAAGACCAACAACATTCATAGAGTTAATACCACATATATTTAAATTCGCTCTACACAGACTGATGCTTTGGTTAGTAAATGGCTCCTTTTAAAGATGGCTTAATGCATGCACCCTTCTAAACTAGGCCAAATGTGCATAACACTCCTTCAGCTGATATACTCAAAGTCCATGCACATATGTGAACAATTATGATTAGTTCTAGTCCCAAGCATAAACTGTTAGTCGTGCAAAAAATAGATCACAAAGGAACCTTAATTGCATGCACTGATGATTAATGGAAATTACAGGATAAGTCTCTTTCAGCTGATGAGTTCATTTTATGTGCACATAAGAGAATAGTATATCTCCAAACCGGCTGAATACTGATTAGTGTGATGATCACAAGAGTTCATGCCACTTAAGAAGTGGTTGCTAGCTGTTGTAATGGTGTGGTTTATACTTCACCCGTTAGTAATCTCAGGAGCGCTCCCGTGTTGCGTAACACCCGTGTGTCCTCCTTTCGAGTCCTCCTGCCTGGTTCCCACTCACCGGGGTCCTGATGTCAATTGCAGGGGATGGAGGGCTTTGTAGCTGTATCCACGGGTTAGCATGACCGCGGCGGCTGTGGAAGAGTGGAAACGCTGGTGTATGTCGCGTGCAGCGACTTCCGGTTTCGGGCTTCCGTTTTTTTGCGTTCCACTTGCGGTTCACCAAGGATGAGTCACCTGACGCGTTTCTCCGCCCACAAAGATGGCGGTTTCATCAGAGGATGATAGGCTCATCGCCATGGTCTCCTTTTAATCCCTCAAAGGGCTCCTAATTGGATAATTAGTATTAACTCTTGATCTCCCTGATTGGGATACATTCCTATTCAGTTCTATCAGTGTTGTTTTCTAACCACAGCATATAGTTAATAAGTAGATCATTAGCTCATCAATAAGTCCAGATTAACATTTATACAGTACATAATACTTATATTATATTATTGAGGTGCCTGTCGAATATTCAATTCGAAGAAAAAAGGAGGAATATTAAAAGAAATATAGATTTTATACTTCAACGTCATTAAATACTAGATGGTCAGATGCAAGTATGTGCAAGTATATGTACATACTCACATACATACATACATACATACATACATACATACATATACATGTACATATAAATAATATAGCTCAGAGAAGAATCATATCCTCTCGAATTGCAATTTATTTTCCATATGTATATATATATTATTGTTACAACTACATATTTGCTTGGCAGATTTTTTTATATACATATATATAGAGATATATGCATAACAGATATCATCCAAATTAACAATAGATAAATAATAAGAACAGATAAATACAAATATTTATAAATCGGACAGATCTGGTTATATAGAGAAATAATTATATAGAAAAAATTATATAGAAAAAAGAGAGAGAGGAAGGACAAACATACATCCAGTTATCCTAGAGGAAGAGACAGAGATCAGATGTAGAAATAAATATTAAAATTTACTATCTAGTATTTATTATTCTACATTCAACATTCAATATTTCGGAGGAAGGGACAGGGGAAAGCGGACAGATAAGTGTCGTCCCTTTAATTTTCCTTTTTCATATAGAAACAGTAAGAATGAATTTATTACTTAATCATTATAAATGTTCATAATTTTTAGATTTCAAAAGAGATATCATAATTCCTATATATTATTTAATTCAATATTTTCATTAAGCCCTAGAGGTTCCAGTGTCTTTAGTTGGAATATCCAATAGGCTTCCCTTCTGCATAGCAGATTAAACCTATCACCCCCTCTTTCTGTCATTCTGACTTGTTCAATCACACATATGTTGATATTCTTTCATTCTCCCAGTTGACAATAATTAGTATGTCTTGATACACTATGTAATAAGCTTTTCTTCAAGATGTTACGTCTATGTTCCAGAAAGCGTATTTTGATTTTTCTAATGGTGCGACCGACATATTGTCGGCCGCATCCACAGGTAAGTAAATATACAACATAGGAAGACTCACAATTAGTGAAACTTTCTATAGGGTATACCTCTCCCGTGATATAAGACTTAATACTGGTTACTTTCCTAGAGCTAACAAAATTGCAGGTAAGACATTTATTTTTGGCACATTTAAAGAAGCCCTTTGGTTTTTCTAAGCTCCAATCACAGATGCCCATATTCCTGTCTGTCGTGATTTTCTCTTGTTTGGGTTTCCTTTTCCCAAACATACTGGGGGCTAATTTTGATTGTAAAGTATCCGACTTCCTATAAACCACTTTAAGATTTGTGTTAGACCCTACATTTAAAAGGGTATCTACTTTCAATATGGTTGCATTCTGGTTTATAATTCTCCTTATATCTGCAGCATGAGTGTTATACTGTGTCACAAAAACTAATGTATCCTTATTTTGATCTTCTTCTTCTTCCTCCCCCTCGTCTGTATTTTTGAGTCTAATCTTATTTTTATTTATATTTTTATTTATGTTTTTATCTTTGTTTTTAATATCATTACTATATTTATTTTTATTTTTTATAAGTAATGCATATCTATCTTTCTTATTAGTATCCTCTAACGCATTCTTCAGGATATAAGGGGGATAACCTTGATCCTCAAAGGCTTCATATACCAGTTTGACCTGTTCTTGATAGGTATCTTGTCTGGAACAATTTCTTTTAATCCTATAAAATTGGCTTTTGGGGACATTGTCCCTCCAACCACGCAAATGACTACTGTCATATCTCAGAAAGTTATTTGTATCTACCGGCTTGAAAAAGGTTTTAGTTTCTATATTATCATCCGTCCTGGACAGGAGCGCAATGTCCAAAAAGGTGATAAAGTGGGGGGGTGTCAAATGTGTAAATTTTAAACTAAAATCATTATGATTAAGGTGATCAACAAATAAAGTGATAGAAGTTAAATCCCCATCCCAAATAAAAAATGAATCATCAATGTACCGCTTATAGAGGACCAGGTTCGCCCCAAAGTCAGCACCCCAAATGAGCGCATCCTCAAGTGCACCCATATAGAGGTTAGCATAACTCGGGGCGAACCTGGTCCCCATAGCGGTACCCCGTGTCTGTAAATAAAATTGTTTGTTAAATGTGAAATAGTTATGCTCCAATATGTATTTTATTGTTGCCACTATAAACATCCTCAGCTTTTCTTCTAAGAATGGATCTTTTTCTAACACCTGAGTAATCACCTCCAGTTCCTTCTCATGGGGTATATTGGAGTAAAGCAATTCTACATCGCATGTGAGGAAATGATATGTTTTTTTCCATCTTATTTCTTTAATAATATTTAAAAATTGTGTTGTATCTCTAGTATAAGATTCTAATTTAGTGACATACTTTTGTAAATGTGCATCAACAAAATGTGACAAATTAGAAGTGATAGACCTAATACCAGAAATAATAGGACGACCCGGGGATGAAATAAGTGTTTTGTGAATTTTAGGTAAATGATAATAAATGGGAGTGATAGGATAAGGAGTGCAAATAAACTGCCAATTATCCTTGGAAATTGCGCCCCTGTCCAGGGCATCATCCAACAGAACCTTCAATTTTTTCTGGAAAGTCAATGTAGGATTCGAGGATAAGGTTTGATAGAACAGTTTGTTACCCAGCTGAGATGAGGCTTCTTTCAAGTAGTCACATGTATCTTGAATTACGAGGCCTCCGCCTTTATCAGCTTTCTTTATGGTGATGTTTTCATTCATCATCAAACTGGTGAGGGCTCTTCGTTCATCATTAGTCAAATTATCTTTAAATGGAGTCCTCTCTGCTCTATCACACATTCTCTTAAAGTCTTCCATGGTGGTGTTATAAAAACTATCCACCAGGGGGCCCCTAAGCTGAAGTGGATAGAACTCTGATTTTTTTCTTAAAGACTCTATCATCTTTTTTCTCAATATTGTAAACTTTAGTAGTAGTGTCTATGTCTGAAGTACTCTCATGCCTCAATTCTTCCAAATCTATCAAAGCACCTCTGTCTGATTCATCAAGTAAGATAGGTATGTGCATTTCTCCATCCTTCTTCTTATTTAATTTTTTCATCGCAAAATATCGCTTACGGCTTAGATTCCTAGTAAACCTGTTAAGGTCAACAAAGAGGGTAAACAGATTTGGTTTTTTGGCAGGGGCATACTTCAGACCCTTACTTAACAATTGTTTTTCTGGGGTACTAAGTATTTTAGTGGACAAATTAATTATTCCCTTACAGTTCATATTTTTCTTTGATTCTTTTCCCTTCTTTCTCCTTCCTCCTCTACATCCTCTATATCTCTGTCTCGACCTCTTTTTGTATAATTTATGTGGGTCCTGTTGGAATATTTTTGCCTTTGGGGACTTCTGTCTAAAAAATGGGTCTGTTCCTCACTTGATTGTTCATCATAATGATGATTGATTTTCTTTGGTCTAGCACCTCCCTGTATAATGGTGTCAGGTGAAAATTTTTCCCTAGAGAGGGCCTCAAATCTATTTTTATGTACGATACCTCTTAATTCCCTAGCGGGTGTAGTTTTGGGGTTAATTTCTCTCGTTGAGATACCCTTTCTTTCTTCCCCTCGTTTCCTGTATCTGTTTCTGGACCGACTATTGATTCTGGAAGGAAACCCTCTGTTAGAACTTCTGTTGAGAGATCTAGACATGTCCCTCCTATTTCTATTATACGTCCTGACTGTATCTGTCTCATAGTCCTCTCTGTCCCTGTCCAATTTTTTATCTTTCATCTGTATGATGGATTGTTCAAAATCTTCTATGCGTTTATTTGCCTTAAGGTCTCTTTCCTGAAAATCTGCACTCTTTTCAAAGGGTCTCAGTTGCTCCTGTATCTTTTCGATTTCAGTTTGTATTTGAGTAACTTTATTTTTCCGATATTCAATCAATAACTCCATCAGTTTAATTGAGCAGTTATCTAATAATGAATTCCAATTATCCAGGAATTCTGGATCATCCCAAAAAGAGGCAGATTTAAAGACCCGTAGACCTCTCGGAATAAACCCCTCATCTATATATTTTTGTAGAGTCAATTGATCCCACCAATGTCTTGTCTCTGCCATACAAAGAGTCTCTAATTTATGAAATAATTTATTAATCGCATCTGATTCATTTTGCTCAGTATTCACATGTTTAATAGTTGGATTTTTTGTATACCTATTTCTTCTTTCTAGCCTTTCTGACAGGCACCTCAAAGTCAACATTGTTTCAAAAAAGCAGCCGCACAACCAGTACAAAAAAGAGACAGCAAAAACCAATGTGTCTGGCGCTAGATTAATATGTACTAATCTCTATATAAAAGAGAGGACAGTCTATAATCGGTTGCCTTCCCAAAGTGGACCTGGAAATCCACCCAGTATACTAATGCAAACAAGAAAAAAATAGGTGAAGGCGCACAAATGTATAGTAACCGACTGCTGTTTTGATGCAAATTGGTAATTTATTTCTAATGAAATTTAAAATCTTTTAAAAAAACACACAATAAAACAAAGGTAATTACCATAAGACCAACAACATTCATAGGGTTAATACCACATATATTTAAATTTGCTCTACACAGACTGATGCTTTGGTTAGTAAATGGCTCCTTTTAAAGATGGCTTAATGCATGCACCCTGCTCATCACACTAATCAGTATTCAGCCGGTTTGGAGATATACTGTTCTCTAAAGGGGGGTACACACGGAGAGATCCGTACTTAAAATCTAAGCAATCTTGCTAGATTGCTTAGATTTCAAGCACGGATCTGCCATGTGTATGCCCTCCAGCGATAGCGATGCGCGGCCCCGCGCATCGCTATCGCCGATGCTAGATTGAGCTGCATGCAGGCTCAATCTAGCGGGTCGCTCACTTCACCGTTGTGGCACAGCGCGCTGTGCTGAGCGGGGTGAGAGATATGTGCTGAGCGGTCTGTGTTAAGATCGCTCAGCACACATCTCTCCCGTGAGTACCCCCCTTTATGTGCACATAAAATGAACTCATCAGCTGAAAGAGACTTATCCTGTAATTTCCATTAATCATCAGTGCATGCAATTAAGGTTCCTTTGTGATCTATTTTTTGCACGACTAACAGTTTATGCTTGGGACTAGAACTAATCATAATTGTTCACATATGTGCATGGACTTTGAGTATATCAGCTGAAGGAGTGTTATGCACATTTGGCCTAGTTTAGAAGGGTGCATGCATTAAGCCATCTTTAAAAGGAGCCATTTACTAACCAAAGCATCAGTCTGTGTAGAGCGAATTTAAATATATGTGGTATTAACCCTATGAATGTTGTTGGTCTTATGGTAATTACCTTTGTTTTATTGTGTGTTTTTTTTAAAGATTTTAAATTTCATTAGAAATAAATTACCAATTTGCATCAAAACAGCAGTCGGTTACTATACATATTGGGATAACCACCTATTGTTAACTAGCCAAACTGTGAGACTGAAACATATGGAGCTGCTTTTGCAACTGGGACATGTTTTTGCAATTGAAAATGAGGAATCGCACCAGATATCTCCGATACATACTGTACATTCAGAAGAACCTTAGTATTTGCAAGTAGACCCTGAAAATCTATGTTTTCAGTTGATATCTTGCAAAGAATTTTTGATAAATATGGCCCTAACTCTTCAGAAAGTCACAGCCTAGACATGTCTCCTGCTAGATCAGTCTCTTGGTTACCTCTGGCGTGGCTCATAGTGGATTATATTTCAGTCAGTTGTCTTCTGAAGTTGTCTTCTGGTGCTTTGATCCCTGCTATTTCACTCCTTCTACTAGTGTCAAGGAAAGCTACAAACTGCTCCTAACCTCATAATCCCCCGACCAAAACTGGGGATCCTAGTTGCACATCCATGTGAGTCCTGTACTCCTGTACTCCCCTGGTCCATATGATATTGCTACTGTAGTGCCCCAGGATTCAAAGGATCCCCTCCTCATGAACACTCCACACATCTCTGCACATATAGCAAGACTTTAACTAGCCCCACTATCATCTGGTGACACATTCTGCAATGCACTACATGTAGGCATGCACAATCATATTGCAGGGCTACTTCTTATTGGTAGACTTCTGTATACATCTTTACAATTCAGACCTCACCTAATATTTACTTTTATTTGTACTAAGACTAAAGTCTAAATGAATCTGAAGAAATAACACTGATTCCTTATTCTAATGCTTCAGAGACTCTACTGCCCTCCAGCGGTAATCTGTCAGCACATCAACCTCTACAGGTCCTGAAATAGTCTGTCTTAATTTATAAAATACCTTATTTATATCTTTTACAGTTGCTGCTCTCACATTCTGTCATATCATATCCTTCAGACAAGATTTTCTTCTATTGGACTACTACTACTCAAGCAATTACACTATTTCACAGAGAAACTTAGCCTTTTTTTGTTTTGTTTTTTACTCATACTTTGGTACTGGAAACCTATGTGAATCCCTGTCACTTTGCCCATGTTTATTGGGTCAATAGCATGTCTACATTTCTTAAAATTCTTGACAATCCCATTTTTACAAAAAAATCATCTAAATATCTAAACAAGACAAAATCGACAATGTAAATAATATATCTTTTTCCACTATTTACAGACATAAACTCATGCCTAAATTCTGAGGAAATAATCCTAAACCAATATACAGCAGAAATAAACCAACACAAAGAATGAAGAATTTTTGATGCTAATGCATGACAATAGCATGACAATAGGGTTATGTTAGATTTACATTGCGCTTTTTAGATCACATTGATCTCATATTAGTTGCTCTGCATATTTAATAGCTGTTTGGCATACCTTTACTATATTTGTTTAACATAGTGTGGCCAGAACAAGACCCATTTCAAAATGGGGCACCCGTAGCATAATCTCCAATAAGTGGTGGCATCGGCGGAGGAGCGCACCCCATCAGGGTTAATTGGATAGCCCCTGGCAAACCTATTAGCAGCTGTAAATTACCACTGCTAATAGGATACCCCCCTTTTGAGTTGAATTTTGTTTTCTATTGTATACAGAGTTTCTTTTTTCTTTTATGTTCTGTATATGTATGTATACTTTTTGATTATTCTTATTTATTTACATTTTTTATTTATTTTCTCTGGTTTATTTTTCATTTTTATATAGTTTACTGTGACACAGGTGTGGTTATTACGGTTTATTTCAGAATTATGATGTTTTATGGTTACCAACTACTGTGTATTCATGTATTGTATGTGTTTACAGAGGGCGACTCATGTTCTCCTGGCAACGCCAACATTGACGTTGCGGCACAACCGGCATGGCATGCTTCTTGCAGGTGACATCATCGGTGTCACCGGTTTAGGAGTTGTGGCTGGCATACCTTGCGAATATGACTTACCAGGCACCCAATGGGAACTGGAGGCCACTGCACACCAATGGAGTGTTTGTTATATGAGGAATGCTGGTTTTGTGTATTATTTATGTTCTTGAAAAAAGTCCCAGTGACTGAAACGTTGAACTAACAATTTTGTATCAAGTCTGATGAGTGCCTCTGTGTTTGGAGATTACTACAGTATGTTGGTGTGTAATTAAATCAGAGGGCACCAGGGCATGTAACAATGGTGTATATGAGGGAGTGCCGGCTGTATGTTAGACATATATATATATATATATATATATATAAAAAATAAAAACGACATTTTTGTTGGTTAAGCTTTAAATACATCTTTTTCACCTAATACTGTAATACAAAAATAATTTACATTTTAGAGTGGTTCTAGGAAAGAATATTAGGCAGTTAAGTGGTTTGCAACCGGGGCGGATTGGGAACAAAAAGCTGCCCTGGAAAAATTTGTACTAGTGGCCCCACATGGGCAGCACCAGAGGTGTAAGGTCTAGCCATGGGCCATGGCAGCAGCACCCTCCCCCCAAGACTTTCCAGATAGTGGGCATGTCTAGCATCAAGGGGGAAGTTAAAAGGAAATAAAATTAAATATTATGAGCACATATGATACACCATCAGAATTTAGGAAACGATATCATTCTTTAGAAAGATATATTTTCTTGTTTATTACACCAACCGTATCCCAATCACTATTCACTCAATCTTTTATGTCAGCCAAGCAGGCAGACAGAGCACACACTAGATCATCTGCAATCACAGGCTAAGTGGCAAAGTCATTTTCATATATGCAAATTGTTTTGCATCTTATTCATTATGTCTATAAATAGGACCACATGTCCTCAAACAAAACAGGCCCCATGGGTGCGTCGGCCCACCGGGAATCTTCCCTGTAAACCCTATGGCCAATCCGCCTCTGTTTGCAACTGTATAACCCTATCAGAAACAAATTGTATTGCTTTCAGCATTTTGTCTATTGACTGATAACCAAGATTTTAAAGCATATTGTAAAACTCCATCATGTGTTTCTTACTTTTTACAGCCTTACCACAGGTGAGAGGCTGCACAACCTAGCATTATTTGTTTAGTTTACTATATGTATTTGGACACATTTGTGGTTAATGTATTTCTATTTTACAACCTTACCTGCCTATTATTTACCATCATGCTAATGAAATCAGGCAATATATATTGTTTTAATATTAATGTATAATATGTATTTGCACATATTTTACCTTTTTACTTTTTCCTCCTGTCATATAGTTGCTATGCAACAAATGTTCATCTACTTAGTATGCGCATTATATACACTATGTAATATATATTCTGCTCTGTGTTATAACTGGATGGGATTATGTATTTAACCTACTAACCTGGAAAAATATTATGTTAATGTATGATTCCCTAAGAGTGTTGCTCATTCCCTTTTGGAGAGAATTTCATATTACTGATTCTATGTGTCTTTATAAGAGAGCTAAATGGTTTTAATTAGGTGACTTTACTAATTAGTGTTTATTGGTATTTGTAAACACAATACTTCAGTCTATGAATTTCTAAAATGAGTTTTTATACTTGCAGATTGATTTTCTTTTCTGTGATGTGTAATCATGACGCTTTGGGGTATATTTACTATAGTATGCAATGGTTTGTCAATCTCAACGATCATTGGCGGCCTTGACCCATTGTACAGTATTAAAACGGCAATTGGAATGAAAGCTAAGCAGCCTTGTTTAGCATTAATTCCTATTGCTGTTTTAACTGTTGTTCAAAGCCGCAGATGATCAGCAGCTTTAACCACTTAACTGATGATTTTTGTTCCATAA
This sequence comes from Pseudophryne corroboree, assembly GCF_028390025.1. NCBI lineage: Eukaryota > Metazoa > Chordata > Amphibia > Anura > Myobatrachidae > Pseudophryne > Pseudophryne corroboree. Next base: position 481,395,579 of record NC_086444.1, read on the forward strand.
AAACGCTCAGAAATTGTGTTTTCTTAAATTATTTAATAAAGTGTCAAATGTATTTTTATTAATATATTAAAATATTTTATTGCACAAATATACCTAGGGGGTATAATAACTTCCCACCCACCATTGGCATTAGACCTCCCCCCACCCCCCGCAGTGGTCTTTAATCCTAATAATACACCCCCATACCCCCTTAGTAGTAAGAAATATATATATATATATATATATATATTTATAAACCAACCTCCCCCTGCCCCATAAAAGCCCCTTTTTATAAAAGAAAAAGGAGATATTCTAAATATATATTTGTCCGCACATGTCTGAACAAAACTAGCCAAATTTCCAGCAGTACATACTGCTGCACCTTTGTATAATGCCCATATGAACCTTCGGGTTCATATATGTCTGTGTAAATTTGGCTCTGGTACTAGCCAGTGCCTCCCGAGCAGTGACGTGTGGGGTTCATCTGGACATTATACACAGATGCAGCAGTATATACTGCTGGAAATTTGGGTAGTGTTGATCAGAGAGGTGTGGACAAGGTAGGTAGGGGAGGCACTGTGTCACCTGCCATAGACCAGTATATTCCAGAGTTTTCACTATAAAAATGATTAGAATAATACAAGGAAGTTATATTTTTTGTATTTAGCTTATCATTTTATAGTCAAAACTCTGGAGTATTCTGGAGTATGACAGGAAAGACTCACCTCACCAGCATCATCTCACCGCATGTCACTGCTCCCCAGCCACTTACCTCACCGCAGGTCACTGCTCTTTACATGGCTAACAGTGACTGTTGTACAGTATTTCTTTTCAAAAGAGCAAGGATGATATTCAATCTAATTGATGCAACTTCCATTAAGAAATCTAGAAGGCCACAAGAGTGTTACATACAGCTACATCTAAACCTCACTGATGAGCTGTCTTTGAATATTCTGCTGCTAAGAATCCCTGAGGATGTTTATGTGTGTACAAAAGGCTCAAGATCAATAAACACCTTATTATTGTCTTAATAACAGGGTTCTTCATTTCTACCCTGTTATGTTATAGATATTACAATATTCTTTTGCAGGGCTCTGTATTAATATTACCAATAAATCCAAGTGGGACTATTTCTAAGTGCCTTTGTTTAAACTCTGGGACAGCATGTAATTACAGTATGGTCCCTAAAGTGCATATTCCATGTATACTAGAGACATTATGCACATACTTTATGATCATATTGTAGCTTTTCGGGAATTGAATTTTAATGTGATTATGATAATTCTGGTAATTCTTCTTTTGTGCCTGAGGAGTAATTTTCGTTTTCCTATGAATGTAATAAAATTATTTGTATCTACACTTCAACCAACCAGCAATAATAAACTAATAAACACTTTTGCTCCTTCAGTAATAATATCTAAACCTTTTACGTGTCAACGTTCCACAAGTGGTACATCGGCTTTGTGAAGCTGAAACTTGAAATATTTCCATTGACATATAATATACAATATTGTGTATAAGGAATGTTGTAACATATAGTGAAGTACTATTGCATAATGTTGTGTAGTTTTAAATCTGCTACTTGTTGAAATAGCATTAAAAAAGTCAGAAAAAAGGGAGTAAAAATGTACAAATAAAGGCCCTCATTCCGAGTTGTTCGCTCGGAGATTTTCATCGCATCGCAGTGAGAATTCTCTTAGTGCGCATGCGCAATGTTCGCACTGCGACTGCGCCAAGTAACTTTACTATGATGAAAGTAAGTTTACTCACGGCATTTTCATCGCTCCGACGTTCGCATTGTGATTGACAGGAAATGGGTGTTACTGGGCGGATGCACGGCGTTTTAGGGGCGTGTGGCTGGAAACGCTACCGTTTCCGGAAAAAACGCAGGAGTGGCCGGAGAAACGGTGGGAGTGCCTGGGCGAACGCTGGGTGTGTTTATGACGTCAGCCAGGAACGAAAAGCACTGAACTGATCGCACAGGCAGAGTAAGTCTGAAGCTACTCAGAAACTGCTAACTCGTTTGTAATCGCAATATTGCGCGTATGTCGGTCGCAATTTTAAGAAGCTAAGATTCACTCCCAGTAGGCGGCGGCTTAGCGTGTGTAACTCTGCTACATTCGCCTTGCGAGCGAACAACTCGGAATGAGGGCCAAGATTTGCTTTTAGCTTCAACTGTGCATATGGAATTTAAATTGGCGTACAATGTCTGTGATAGTTATATTGGGGGTCATTCTGAGTTGATCGCTAGCTGCCGTTGTTCGCAGCGCAGCGATCAGGCTAAAAATCTGCATTGCTGCAAATGCGTATGGACCGCAATGCGCACGCGCGACGTACGGGTACAAAGGCCTTTGTGGTTTTGCACAGGTTCTAGTGACGTTTTCATTTGCACTGGCGGTCGCAAGAAGATTGACAGGAAGGGGGCGTTTCTGGGTGTGAACTGACCGTTTTCAGGGAGTGCATAGAAAAACGTGCAAGGGAAAACGCAGGCGTGGCTGGCCGAACGCTGGGCAGGTGTGTGACGTCAAAATCCAACCCACCAACATTAGAATCAACGCACACAATGAGTAACTAAAGGGCTGGTCTTGTTCTGGACAAAATGTCTTTGCAGGAGCTCTGCTGCACAGGCGTTCGCACTTTGGCAAAGCGAAAATACACTCCCCGGTGGGTGGCGACAATGCGTTTGCACGGCTGCTAAAAACTGCCAGCGAGCGATCAACTCGGAATGACCACCATTGTGTAGTGTTTGTCGCACATTTGTATGTATCAAAAAGTGATCGGGATCGTTAAATCATATTTTTAAACGTAATTTCACCGACCTATCGGCGCTGAAGTTTTATAATGTGAGGTGCCAAATGGCCAAATGTTACACCAATTTCAGCGACCAATAGGCGCTGAAGGTTTATAATGTATGTTGCTAGTTGGCTAAACGTTACACCAGTAGAACAACTGAGAGATTACTGTCTCTCAACTGTTGAGGGCGAGGCATTTCAAGCACCTCTTGTGGCGGTGGGGCCCGATTCGGAGGGATACTGGCACAGTCCACAGATGCAGCAGGACATGGTGGATGCAGCGGACCTGAATCCTGGAGAATCCGGTCCCCGTCAGCCATTGCTGCAGAGTCTGGCAACAGGAGTAGGACAGCAATGGTGAGTTTACACCTCTGCCCAACAGGCACAATAACACTATATGCCATTTCAAAAATGGTGCTGAAAGCTGTGACTGGCTTACTCTCTGCCATTGCCGCTCCCCACATCATCAACCCACACTGTTTGGCTGGCTAATATTAGCCAGCGCAAGGCACTGGCAGTGAGTCTGACAGTGGAGGAGGAGCTGATAAGAGCTCCTAAAGACAGAAGATGGTGGAGGAAGTCACCAGCCACACAAAAGAGCTTAATGGACACTGCCCACCAGGTGAAGATGTCAGAAGTCCTTGGGAATAGGAGGTGGCAGCCAGGCAAAAGAGCTTACAGGCCGCTGCTCCACAGGTGAAGATGCAAGTAGATGTTGCAAGCTCTGAAGGGGTGCATAAGAGCCTACATGCCGCCACCCCCAAGTGTGGGGGGGGGGGTGGCAGCCATGAAAAAGAAGTAAAAGGCTGCCGCCCTCCTGATGAAGTTGCTGTGTAATTATTTAGCAAAACATTCAGTGTCCTGTCTTTAGTTTAATATTCTCTTTACAGGTGCCAGTGTGCCCTTAATATCCGGGCATGCTGGCACTTGTGATTCTCCAGTTATTGATATGCCAGGGCAGACATGCTGGGACCTGTAGGCCACCTGAAAAGAACAATATTACCATACCATAAACCCCACACTCATTGCCACCTGGGGTGCGGCTCATAACAGGGCTGGTTGCTGCTCAGGAGGGGGACACCGCTGTATTTTTGGGGGGTCCCTACTTTTTTTGAGCTGACCATTTTGGCTGGCAAATGTTATGGCAGAGGGACCATTCAGCTGGTTCTGCTTGGTGCTAGTTGTAGAATAATAGGAGAACCCATGCCATTTCTTTCACCTCTTTTCCAATAATACACCAGGGTCAGTGGTGCAGGGACGGTTATTGATTTTTTAGGGAATACCAGACAATTTATGTATTTTTTGGAATTTGAGTCAGTGTGGTCCAGGTGTGGGGGGAATGATTGAAGTGAACACAATCGTGCTCCAGTACACCGCCAAACAGTTCCCAAGAATTTCCTCCTGGCCGGGGGATGCTGCCTCCTGGCTGTGTGACAAACTGATGGGCTGTGTGTGCATGTGCTAATGCTGTATGGATGACAACTGTGTGCTCTATGCTGTACCCATAATAGTTGGCATTGTGGCAGCTTGCTGGTTCCAGTCCATGTGCACCTTTTTAGTTACAACACTTATAGTTCCACTGGCCAGCACACAATAGGTAGCAGAGTGCTGTGACTGTGGATTGTTTCTTTGATAGAGCTCCATTACCTCTTATATTCATTCACATGCTCTCTGTATTAAATGGCAATCATTTACATGTTCTCGCTATTATACAGTGGTCATTAATTTGCTCTCTGTATTATGTGGTGATCACAAAAATGTGAAGGGGGTGGTGCGTACTCAATCAGAATCATATATATTTCCCCAGGTTCAGCCACATGTAATATTCTACATGTGGTTAGTAAAATGACAATCCATTGATCTGATGTATGGCCACTTTCTTGATTTACAGGTCCAGTCTTTGGATGAAAAAAATCTGCAAATCACTGAAACATATATGAAATGTATGGGTGCAGATTGGTGCATTTTGGAATCTTTGCATCTGGAAAAAATCTCATAATCTGTGAATTGCTTTTTTGTGATTGCTGATGTAAATTTGCCTTTGCTTAGTATTCCACCTGTGTATCCACATGTGTTATGGCCCCCCCTCCCATGATGCCCCAATTTCTAGACCCACCGGCACCACCAATCTGCCAACCGGATCTGCTGATTGCCAGTCACCAATGATCGGCAATCTATCAGGGAATTAGGGAAATTAAACATATTAAAAATGCCCAATCCCGACCTAAAATGGTTGGCATCAGAAGATTGTGACTTTTAAGCATATTTAATATTCCCGATTCCCATGACAAGGAGATCTGAGCATTGCCCCAATATGTCTAGGGCCCCTTCCCTATATATGTTATAGTAACATAGTAACATAATAACATAGTTTCTGAGGTTGAAAAAAAGACAATTTGTCCATCGAGATCAACCTGATAGTGATCTCTCCTATATTTTAATATTTTTAATACTAATTTCAACTGGTGTGAATGTTTAACCGTTATGTCTATTTGTTTTTTTTGTTTTTTTAATTTCCTTTTAGACTATTGCGCATGATTTACCAACCATAACCATGTATATCCTTATCCAGTAGGAATTTATCCAGCCCATTCTTGACAATGCTAAATTCCTTTGTCGTATAAACAACCCTTTATGAAGCTAAGAACACTGTACGCTGTTTACTTAAGAAGTACCGTAATGGTACGCTATCTGCGTAGCGATCGCTCAGCCGTAGGCGAGACGCTCAAGCGTCACGTTCGCTCACGGCCCAGCGATCACAGGACACGTTATTGGTTATGTCTAGGGTAATGATTCGCTATGGCGTAGCTTACGCTCGAGACCACGAGGAGGTCACCAGCGATGCAGACGCTCACAACACTATACCTTTATGATAAAACCTTATACCAATGAAATACACTGAATACCTTAATGTGAGTACAGGGTGTAAGTGCAACCTTGTGTAACCTGACTATCTACAAAGCTGCTTGAGCGTCACCGACGCTCAAGTGAACACTTATCACTATAGAAAATACACAGATACTGGTTTAGGTTCCAAGGCCTATTAACTGTATTATGTCTAATATACTTGTAAAAGGGGATAACAGTACATATGATACACTACAATATAACAGAGACTTCCTAACCACAGATCTAAACAATAAATACAAAAAGACAATACTACACTGACCTAAATGCAATACAATACAATACTATCTTATACAATACAATACTAGCCTAGTCTAGGGGAGATATGAGAGAACAGAACAGAGAGAGAGAGAGAGAGATGAGATGAGAGAAATTGGCTCACAGAAAGACAATGATAACGGAGAGAAACTTACGCACAAGGGGAAACGATCGCATGCGCCTGGACATCCAGCTCCCGGCTATCAGCAGATAACCGTTGATGAGAGAGTGAGAGCTGGATGTGGTCGGCCTGCCTATTTATGCCCCACACACAATGCAATCTCCTGGTCCTACAATCCCATTGTCCATTGGCCGAAGGAATTCGGCCCTGTATCATAACAAAAGGTCATAGGGTGATTCATACAGGTGGGCTGTGACGATTTCCAACAGCTCAGGTGGGTGGGAAACTGGGTTTCCCGCCGCATACCTGAGTATGTGTAAATAATAGAAATGGACATAAACTTCTTATGTCCATTACTATTCGCACGAGCGATTAATACGCTCCAAACCAACACCGGAATATTGCTAATTAAATACTCTTCCGATGGGTACCAAACACTGCTGTATGATTCCTGTTAGACCCTTTGTACGATATAAAGAGGGATTCCTCAGCTCTGGGACATTGTATTTTAACCAAACTTTCAGAATCTATCAAAGGGACCATGCTCTATAAACTACATTAATTGTGAACATTTGTAACGAATGAGTCGCACGCTACGACTTCATAAACTCTACCGTAAATACGCACACCGCGCCTGCGAGTGCACGTTATTGCGGGTATGCGCATCCACGGGAGAGCGCATGCACGCGCAGCGCGGACCAGTGTGCGGTGCAAATATGGCAACGTGCATTGAGACATTTTTTCTGACTTTGACAGTCCACCCTTTGGCAGTCAATAATAACTGCCACAAAACATTTAAGGAGAAAAATGTAAGTCAGGGGTTAATTGATTTCCATGGTTGGGTAGGGGAGGAGAGAGGAGAAGGTGTGAAGAGGGTATGACCTAGTGAGATAGCAGAAGCATGTGTGTATGAATCCATGTTTGGGGGGTCATGTATCATCGTGCCGTACGTGTGGTAAATCAAGCTTCGAGGTATTGCGAAGTATACATTTGAATTCCTTCTTATCCTGTGGTACAGGTCTGTGGATGGGCTGTCAAACTTTACCGAGCTCTTTTCGGCTATGGTTGTAACAAAATGGGGATGCACATTTTAGTTGATGATACATGAATGGGGGAGGTATGTGGTTGCTGATATCTGTGCCTGTGTTCCCTATCGTCTATGTGTGTCGTTACCTGAGGGTTGTAGAGATGAAGATAAAGAACACTTACGAAAAATGCAATGATATTCTATGTCAGGGAAATGTACATCTGTCGTCGAAGTTGTTTTCGGTATCTGTTGAGAGTCGTCTTCTTTGCGCTGTTTTGCTCCTTAGGCATGAGCAACAAGCTTTGTCAGTGCCATCAGATTTACAAAAATGTTGGGCTAGCGTGAGTTTAAAAATACTAGGGAAACTGGGGATCCATGGCAAAGTTCATCAAGTGTCCATATTTAAAGTTGTCAAATCTTCTTCTTTGGTGCTTGTCTGTTGTCTGTATACATCTCGTCTCGTCAGCTTCCTCATCCAAGGGGGTCTTTGTATCTGGGAGAAAAGCAGAAAAACAGGTGAAAGAAACGGACCGTATAATCGCATTTTCATCACATTCTGGTTTCTATCATTGGGTCATGTGTAACAGTCATCACTTCAGGCAATACTTTTCCAATATAACACAATCCTTCAGAGTTTGGGGCAAGCCATTTGTACGCCTTTCTCCCGCATATGAAATATGCATCATCGGGGAGAACATAAGGGACGGAGAAGGACATGACCATGTTACAAACCTTCCAGGTGAAATCTCCTGACCCTAATTCTTCCAACTGCTTAATGCACGTATCGGTTTGTACGATATGTGCACAGTATCCTGGTGATACCTCTCCAACTCTAGTAATCCTATTCCCTAAGGTATATCGATACCGGAAAGATTTTCCTCTACTGGCTATGTGGCGTACGAGCTCTGTATCTGTAGGCATTCTATCTGCTCTGTGTGAAAAGGTCATGGTAAGGTTGCTCCATGACACTTCCCAATTTCCCGGTTTTCTGGGATTGGAGATGTTAAAACATAAGAGGGACCTATCCACATGGTATTGGTGGAGCTTCAAACTAGGAGGGCTGGAGATGTTAAACCTCCGGTCCACCGGTCTCCCACCACTTAGCTCAAGTACCTCCCCTAACGTTAAAGGAAATGGTACTAGCCCTGATTTGCTGTGTCCCTGAGGTACTTGAGAGCATACCCAACAATCGGTCTTATTTAACACATTACCCACTAAGGAGTGATAGTCACTCAATGGATGCCGGTCCATATGGATATTAAAACTGGATTGGCATTACTTTGTTACAGAGCCTACAGATACAACTTTCTTTTTGAACTAACATTCCTTCACAGTTGTTTACAAATAACATGGTTGTTAGATCGTGCCCGGTACTCGCCTTTGCTTGGTGATTGGGTTGCTATTGGAAATTTACACCTCCGTCTCAGTCATCAGGACCTTTCTGGATCCTTTCTCGACCTCACTGGTACTCTCACCGAAACAGACTGCTCTGGTCAACATCATGGTTAGCGGGAAAATCCATGTCACAGTCTCTTGGGGCAAGTCCATCTTACAGGAGGAGAAAAGAAGAAATTTGTAAAGGGGGTATAAGAAAATCAGTTTGAGGGGGAGAGAACTCGTTACGATAATAAGTTCTCTCGTTTTGTTGTTCTTTTTGTTCTGCTGTCCTCTCAAAAGGTGCTGTCTCTTCAGTCTTCCGAATGAACCTTCTGGTGATGTAATCTTTCTTCCTAACTAGCGATCTTTCTGTGTGGAGCAAAATCTGGCATTACCATTGGTTAACACTTAGGGGTGACATACCATCTTTAAATCATGGAAACATGAGTGAGAAGAGAGAGACAACAAAAAACAAAAGAGATAGAGAACAATTCATATGCATATATATATTACATAACTCGACATTAACCATCAATAGGAAAAGAGAAACAAAGCATTTTTAAACATTGTCAACATTAAGAAAACATTGTCAGACTATTTGGCTGTCGTATCTACGTGTCTAATGGTTTCCTTGAGCAGTCCCTCCCCACCAGCACTTGCATTATTCCACTGTCTGTATCTGGCCAGAATACATTGTGGTGGATAGGTCATGCTGGGGTTTGGTAGACTTCTGCAAGGACCAAGCGAATATGCAATGTTTGAATTCTTACCAATAATCGTCAGAGATGGGGATAGAGAGAGAAAGAAAAAACATTTTTCACAAATACATTTACAACGTTTAACCTGGTCATTCCTGTGTCTTCAGTGAATGACCTCCCAATTTACTAACCGTTACCTCAGGCTTGCCTCCATTCCTAATAATCACCTTTCCTGCCTATGTGATCCTTGATTATAATGGTGTGTATTGTAATTTTGCTCATTTCTTGGTCTAGGGGGTCTAACTTCATGTGTGTTATTACAGTTGCTGGCATAATGCCCTTCTCTCCTACAATGGTAACAAATCCTGGGCTCCCTCCACGTGTCAATGACCTGAGGTTTTGGTTGATTTGATGCCTCCTCAAACGCTCGGATGCTCATCATCATCAATCGTTTCCCCTGTACTTCCCTGGTTCCTTGGATACCATGATTATGTCGTTGTCTTTCTCTTGATCTACAATCTCTTGCAATGTGTCCCTTTTTATGACAATGGTAACAGACTACCATATCTGGGTTTCTCGCAGGGGTGTGGGGCTTTTGTTGGGGTGGTCTTGTGGTTTGGGCCTGTATATTTGCTGCCATTAACTTATCTCTTTGTGACTCTCTGTACCTGGTGATATTCTGGTCATGATTAATGACGGCCTCTCTTAGTGCGGCCACCGAGATCTCTCTCCAGTTTGGGTTGGTGGTCTGTACCCTTGTTTTTTAATTCATCCTTTAAACCATTCATTAATACCTTAACCGCTATTCCTTTATGTTGTGCATTTGTCTTGATGTCTGCGATCCCAGTGTTCCTAGCCATTATTTGCAGTGCTCGATTGAAATAATTAGAAACATTTTCCTTTTCGTTTTGCCTTATGGAGAAAATTTCACTCCACTTGACAGTGGTTGGGAAATATATTCCTAACTGTCGGTTAATCTGCCTAATACATTCCTGATTGTGTTCCTCCATACAGGGTACCTCCATGTTTAATTTACAATCAGAAATGAATTTTTCAGGGTCAACCCTGGAGGGCAAACATGCCCTCAGCACTGTCCGCCACTCTTTGTTGGTGGGTTCTGTGGCGTTTCCTAGTTCTTTAATAAACCTTTGGCATTTGGCTAGATTTTTCCCAGGATCAGGAAATTCGGACATAATTGATCTCAATTCGGTCCGGGACAAGAGACAGCGCATTGCACTGTCCTTGACGGGAATGATTCCCTGATCGTCAGTCTTCCCATTGGGGACTGAGATCACCCTGGCCAGATCGAGCTCAGTTACATCATCTTGTGTTGGTCTTACAATATGGGGTACATCTGTTTGTGCGTGATATGAAACATTGTACCTACCTGTGGACACGACCTCACCTGACCCTCTGTTAGGGGGTTCGATTATTGCCTTTACCAATTTGGTCGTGTCCACCTGGATGTCTTGTAGGATGGCTTCTGGAAGAGGTGCCGACATCGTTCTGGGCTCACTTTCTTGTTTGTATTCCTGAGGGAGGTTTGACATGGGGTGCAGCTTGCACAGGTTAATAGTTGTACATTCAACAGTATTACAATAATCATGGTTACATTTATTACACTTATCCTTATAATCTATATTACAGTTGCTAAGAGCGTTTTTATTGTTCCATTTTTGTGCTTTTCTCTCCGCAATCAACTCCTCTCCTGCTGCCATATCTCTCCTCTCAAGATAAGAGTCAGAAAAGTCAATAGACTCTTTTTGTAATTCACTTTCCTGTTGCCATAACTGTAAATATTCATAATGTTTATTTTGTCTCTTCGTTGGTTCAACGAGACTTATCCTCCTCCTTAAATTTTGTAACACTACTGGACTGAAGCTACCTATTCTTGGGAATTTGTCCCTGTCTTGTACAGTCATTCTCTCCCATTCATCACATAAAACTTCAGCGTGATTTCCATATTTCTTACACATCACATATCGTGCCGACCCGATGGATCGGTTCTCTGAATCAACCCGAACCGAGGTTGATCGCCCCCTACCTGAACAAATGGCCCCCATAATCTGCAGGCGTTGCCTATTCCTCCTTGAATATCAAGGCTTTCAGCGAACCCTTACAAACAAACCAAGATGTCCTTGGGCAGGCCGGCGGTGGTGGTTTATCAAGTACCCCACTTACTTCTCGCCCACGTTGGCCTGTGCTGCAATCACTGTAGCCAGAGCTGCTGTACCCAACTTAGGGCCCCTGTGAACCTTTATTTACTGGGGCGTGCTGGACCTACCAGTCCCCAGTAAGTATCGGTTGTTGGATAGTTCCCGAGTGACCAGCGAACTTCCCTTCCAAAAATAAAAAATTACACAAATCACGTCAGAATGTACAGATAGCGTTTGTGACCACTTTACTCTAATGGTATTAGGTCAGATTACTAACTACTGCACACAATAACGTGCGGTCCAATCGTTCAGTATACGAGCACTACTTGTCATGTACTGAAAGATCAATGGAATCTATGTTTCCGGCTGCGATTCCTTCAGCCAGAGCTTGTATGGCCTATATGGGTTCTGCACCAACACCCCAGGCGTTGTGCCACTGGACTTTTATAGCGGACCTCTTTGTTACCTTATGACCTCCTGGTCTGTTACCTTTACCTTATGACCTCCTGGTCTTGTTACCTTATGACCTCCTGGTCTTGTTACCTTATGACCTCCTGGTCTTGTTACCTTATGACCTCCTGGTCTTGTTACCTTATGGTCCGCTATACTCTAATGCTCAAATATTATTTAACCAGGGATGCCTCCCTAGCCACCGTATATGTCACTTACACGTATGTCCCTTGACGAGTACCCGGCTTTCCTTTTGGTTCCACCTTAAAGTTATATAAACTTTTGTATACAAAACACACTCACTCAACACATGTACACTTTGTTTCTATATCTATTTCTGCGCAGAAATTTGTCCTTAGCCCAACAGTGTTACCAATTAGGAGCAGGATCTGTTAAACTAAATTTCCGATTTTCCAAAAATAGATTTGCGTTATTTACCGCTTCGCGTTATCTACCGCTGTGCGTTAATTATCGCCTTTGCGTTACTTATCGCCTTGCGCTAATTATCGCTTTGCGCTAATTCAACTTTTTTCGTGACTTGAGCTACGTGAGCGTAACCGGACGCTACGTTGCGTAATGTACGCTGCGTGCGTCTGCCTTTTGGATTGCGTACGCTAGTCTTTGTTAGCGACACGTGTACGCAATGCAAAGGATCCACCGTAACACAATATATTTTTATCAATGTAAATGATCCCTGATCATCTACCGCAATCCACACTGACTGCCTTGTATCTCAGACAAACCGTGTGTTTGTTCTATATTTTAACTATTACCTCTACTATGAAATAACAGCAAATCTCTTTTTAGCACTTTCTATCAACTATAAAATTGGCAAACAGGAATAGTGATATACGAAAAATGAAATACACAAGTGAAAAGAAATGCAGGTATGTATGCGTACGCAAGACAAAAGAAAAATAAACAGTTTTAAAAAGACACAAGCGTTTTGTTCTTACTTCCGGTTCCCGGATTCCTTCAGCACTCTTTATCTAAGCGAAGCAGACGCTTATCCCGTCAGCACTTGTGAGACAACCTCCCACCCTTTGCTGGAGGGATAATGTCTGCTGATCTACCTAGTGCAGATGTGAGAAGTATAGGACGAGCCCGCAATTGACAATGCTAAATTCCTTTGTAGTATAAACAACCCTTTATGAAGCTAAGAACACTGTACGCTGTTTACTTAAGAAGTACCGTAATGGTACGCTATCTGCGTAGCGATCGCTCAGCCGTAGGCGAGACGCTCAAGCGTCACGTTCGCTCACGGCCCAGCGATCACAGGACACGTTATTGGTTATGTCTAGGGTAATGATTCGCTATGGCGTAGCTTACGCTCGAGACCACGAGGAGGTCACCAGCGATGCAGACGCTCACAACACTATACCTTTATGATAAAACCTTATACCAATGAAATACACTGAATACCTTAATGTGAGTACAGGGTGTAAGTGCAACCTTGTGTAACCTGACTATCTACAAAGCTGCTTGAGCGTCACCGACGCTCAAGTGAACACTTATCACTATAGAAAATACACAGATACTGGTTTAGGTTCCAAGGCCTATTAACTGTATTATGTCTAATATACTTGTAAAAGGGGATAACAGTACATATGATACACTACAATATAACAGAGACTTCCTAACCACAGATCTAAACAATAAATACAAAAAGACAATACTACACTGACCTAAATGCAATACAATACAATACTATCTTATACAATACAATACTAGCCTAGTCTAGGGGAGATATGAGAGAACAGAACAGAGAGAGAGAGAGAGAGATGAGATGAGATGAGAGAAATTGGCTCACAGAAAGACAATGATAACGGAGAGAAACTTACGCACAAGGGGAAACGATCGCATGCGCCTGGACATCCAGCTCCCGGCTATCAGCAGATAACCGTTGATGAGAGAGTGAGAGCTGGATGTGGTCGGCCTGCCTATTTATGCCCCACACACAATGCAATCTCCTGGTCCTACAATCCCATTGTCCATTGGCCGAAGGAATTCGGCCCTGTATCATAACAAAAGGTCATAGGGTGATTCATACAGGTGGGCTGTGACGATTTCCAACAGCTCAGGTGGGTGGGAAACTGGGTTTCCCGCCGCATACCTGAGTATGTGTAAATAATAGAAATGGACATAAACTTCTTATGTCCATTACTATTCGCACGAGCGATTAATACGCTCCAAACCAACACCGGAATATTGCTAATTAAATACTCTTCCGATGGGTACCAAACACTGCTGTATGATTCCTGTTAGACCCTTTGTACGATATAAAGAGGGATTCCTCAGCTCTGGGACATTGTATTTTAACCAAACTTTCAGAATCTATCAAAGGGACCATGCTCTATAAACTACATTAATTGTGAACATTTGTAACGAATGAGTCGCACGCTACGACTTCATAAACTCTACCGTAAATACGCACACCGCGCCTGCGAGTGCACGTTATTGCGGGTATGCGCATCCACGGGAGAGCGCATGCACGCGCAGCGCGGACCAGTGTGCGGTGCAAATATGGCAACGTGCATTGAGACATTTTTTCTGACTTTGACATTCTTAAAAGCAATGACCGAGTCTGCCAATACTACTCCCTCTCAGGCAGGGAATTCCAAATACGTATTGTCCGTACTGTGAAGAAACCTTATCATCCCTGTGTGTGAAATCTCCTCTCCTCTAACCTAAGCGGGTGTCCTCGTGTCCTTTGTGTTGATCTTACCAAAAACAAATTCCCCGCTAGCTCTGTGTATTGTCCCCTTATATATTTGTACATGTTAATCATAACCCCTCTCAATCTCCTTTTCTCCAGTGTAAACATGCCTAGTCTGGCAAGCCTTTCCTCGTATTCGAGCGTCTCCATCCCCTTAATCAATTTGGTAGCCCATCTCTGAACCTTTTCTAGTTTCAGGATATCCTTTTTGTGTGTGTGTGGGGGGGGGGGGCCTGACATGCGGGGTAGACTAGCCCTGTGCTGGGCATCCCACCACATGTCTGAAGACTTATCGTACATGTGCTAAATTTAGCACATCTACGATCAGATCTGAATTAGGCCCACGATGTGGTAAATGTGAACAAGGAGCAATACGGTGAGGTGTTATATGTATAAGGAGAGATACGGTGCAGTGTAATGTGTATAAGGAGAGCTATAAGGGGTAATTCTGAGTTGATCGCAGCAGCAAGTTTGTTAGCAGTTGGGCAAAACCATGTGCACTGCAGGGAGGGCAGATATAATATTTGCAGAGAGAGTTAGATTTGGGTGGGTTATTTTGTTTCTGTGCATGGTAAATACTGGCTGCTTTATTTTTACACTGCAATTTAGATTTCAGTTTGAATACACCCCACCCAAATATGACTCTCTCTGCACATGTTATATCTGTCCCCCCTGCAATGCACATGGTTTTGCCCAACTGCTAACAAATTTGCTGCTGCAGTCAACTCTGAATTAGGCCCATAGTGTGGTAAAATGTGAATAAGGAGCAATACGGCAAGGTGTAATATGTATACATATTACACCGCACCGTATCGCTCCTTATATACATTACACCACACCGCTCCTTATACACATTACACTGCACCATATTGCTCCATACATATTACACCATACCGTATTGCTCCTTATTCTCATTACACCGCACCGTATCGCCAATTATACACATTACTCACACCATACCAATCCGTATTCACAGTACACTGCACCATATCGCCCCTTATTCACATTACACCGCACCATATAGCTCCTCATACACATTACACTACACTGCTCCTTATTCACATTACACTGCACTGTACCGATCTGTATTCACAGTACACTGCACCGTTTTGCCCATTATACACATTACATCGCACCGTATAGCTCCTCATACACATTACACTTCACTGCTCCTTATACACATTACACCGCACTGTACCGATCCGTATTCACAGTACAATGCACCGTATTGCCCATTATACACATTACATTGTACCATATAGGCGGAGGTGGTGGTCCGGCAGCATTTTGCCGCCATTTAGGGGGCACGGTCCGGGCAACGCAGGTGCGCCAGGACCATTGGGGGGGCGGACCATGGCGGCTGCATGACGTCACACACAGCCACTGCGATAAGGCCCAGCAATGAGTAACTCCCTGCCAGCGTGCAGGAGCTGCACTGTCTGGGAGCTACTCTTCCAGTACAAAAGCAATGCCGCTGTGCGATGCTTTTGTAGTTGTGTGGGGTGGGGGAGGTCGGGCCTGATATGCGGGGCAGACTAGACCTGTTCTGGGCATTCCCCCACATGTCTGAAGACTGATCGTAGATGTGCTAAATTTAGCATGTCTACGATCAGGTCTGAATTAGGCCCACGATGTGGTAAATGTGATTAAGGAGCAATACGGTGAGTTGTTACATGTATAAGGAGAGATACGGTGCAGTGTAATGTGTATAAGGAGAGATACAGTGTGGTAAAATGTGAATAAGGAGCATTATGGCAAGGTGTAATATGTATAATGAGAGATACGGTGTAGTGTAATGTGTATAAGGAGAGATACAGTGCGGTGTAATGTGTATGAGGAGCTATACAGTGTGGTGTAATGTGACTAAGGGGCGATACGGTGCAGTGCACAGTACTGTGAATACAGATCAATATGGTGTGGTGTAATGTGTATAATGGGCGATACAGTGTGGTGTAATGTGTATAAGAAGCAGTGCAGTTTAATGTGTATGAGGAGCTATACGGTGCAATATAATGTGTATAATGGGCAATACGGTGCAGTGTACTGTGAATACGGATCAGTAAAGTGTGGTGTAATGTGAATAAGGAGCAGTGCAGTGTAATGTGTATAAGGAGCTATACAGTGCAGTGTAATGTGAATAAGGGGCGATATGGTGCAGTGTACTGTGAATACGGATTGGTACGGTGCGAGTAATTTGTATAATGGGCGATACGGTGCAGTGTAATGTGAATAAGGAGCGATACGGTATGGTGTAATATGTATGGAGCAATACGGTGCAGTGTAATTTGTATAAGGAGTGGTGCAGTGTAATGTGTATAAGGAGCGATACGGTGTAATGTGTATGGAGTGATATGGTGCAGTGTAATATATATGGAGCAATGCGGTGCAGTGTAATGAGAATAAGGAGTGATACAGTGCGGTGTAATATGTATGGAGTTATATGGTGCAGTGTAATGTGTATGGAGCGATATAGGCCCTCATTCCGAGTTGTTCGCTCATTAGTGGTTTTCGCAACTGAGCGATTTGTCGCAATCTGCGCATGCGCAATGTTCGCAGTGCATCTGCGCCAAGTAAATTTGCCAAAAAGTTAGGTATTTTACTCATGGCTTAACGAAGAAATGTCTTCGTTCTGGTGATCGGAGTGTGATTGATAGGAAGTGGGTGTTTCTGGGCGGAAACTGGCCGTTTTATAAGTGTGTGCGAAAAAACGCTGACGTTTCTGGGGAAAATGCAGGAGTGGCTGGAGAAACGGGGGAGTGTCTGGGCGAACGCTGGGTGTGTTTGTGACGTCAAACCAGGAACGAAACTGACTGAACTGATCGCAGTGGCAGAGTAAGTCCCGAGCTACTCAGAAACTGCAAAGAAATTTCTATTCGCAATTATGCGAATCTTTCGTTCGCAATTCTGCAAAGCTAAGATTCACTCCCAGTAGGCGGTGGCTTAGCGTTCGCAAAACTGCTAAAAGCAGCTAGCGAGCGAACAACTCGGAATGAGGGCCACAGTGCGGTGTAATATGTATGGAGTGATATGGTGCAGTGTAATGTGTATGGAGCGATATGGTGTGGTGTAATGTGAATAAGGAGCGATACGGTGCAGTGTAATGTGTATGGAGCGATATGGTGTGGTGTAATATGTATGGAGTGATATGGTGCAGTGTAATGTGTATGGAGCAATATGGTGTGGTGTAATGTGAATAAGGAGCGATACGGTGCAGTGTAATATGTATGGAGTGATATGGTGCAGTGTAATGTGTATGGAGCGATACGGTGTGGTGTAATGTGAATAAGGAGCGTTATGGTACAGTGTAATGTGTATGGAGTGATAAGGTGTGGTGTAATGTGACTAAGGAGTGATATGGTGCAGTGTAATATGTATGGAGCAATATGGTGTGGTGTAATGTGAATAAGGAGCAATACGGTGCGGTGTAATATGTATGTAGTGATATGGTGCAGTGTAATGTGTATGGAGCGATACGGTGCAGTGTAATGTGAATAAGGAGCGTTATGGTGCAGTGTAATGTGTATGGAGCGATACAGTGTGGTGTAATGTGACTAAGGAGTGATATGGTGCAGTGTAATATGCATGGAGTGATATGGTGCAGTGTAATATGTATGGAGTGATATGGTGCAGTGTAATGTTTGTGGAGCGATATGGTGCGGTGTAATGTGACTAAGGAGTGATACGGTGCAGTGTAATATGTATAGAGTGATATGGTGCAGTGTAATGTGTATGGAGCGATATGGTGTGGTGTAATGTGAATAAGGAGCGATATGGTGCAGTGTAATATGTATGGAGTGATATGGTATAGTGTAATGTGTATGGAGTGATATGGTGCAGTGTAATATGTATGGAGTGATATGGTGCAGTGTAATGTGTGTGGAGCGATATGGTGTGGTGTAATGTGAATAAGGAGCGATACGGTGCAGTGTAATCTGTATGGAGTGATATGGTGCAGTGTAATGTGTATGGAGTGATACGGTGTGGTGTAATGTGAAAAAGGAGCGATATGGTGCAGTGTAATATGTATGGAGTGACATGGTGCAGTGCAGTGGCATGCGGTGAGGTCAGTGGCTGGTGAGGCACTACAGCCATAATGTCCGCTGAATCCTGCCGATGACCCCTACCGCCGCCGAGCCAATGCCCACTACTGCCTCTGAGCCGATACCTGCTGCCACCGCCAATGGCTTACAAACTTGCCCACCATCAACTGACCCAGCCCTCCGCCACTAATTTGCATCTCAATCCGATGCCACCAATGCCCGCTGCCTGCCTGCTCATCATACTTGTGATATATTGTACATTTTTATAGAAAAATAAAAATAAAAATTAGTGTTTGGGAGTGGGAGGATGACATGAATGCAATTTTGTTGTCCAGGGCTTCCATTAACTTAATGGAGAAGGGTCTGAATGGGTTAAAAAATGTAAAATAAAAGATGCGTGAGGTCGCCCTTCCTAAGTATAACCAGCCTCGGGCTCTTTGAGCCGGTCCTGGTTGTTTAAATACTGGGAAAAAATTGGACAGGGGTTCCCCATATTTAGACAACCAGCATCGGGCTCTTAGACCGGTCCTGGTTCCAAAAATACGGGGGACAAAAGATGTAGGGGTCCCCCGTATTTTTAAAACCAGCATCGGGCTCCACTAGCCAGGAACATAATGCCACAGCAGGGGGACACATTTATGTAGGTCCCTGCGGCCGTGGCATTACCCCCCCCCCCCCCCATCTAGTCACCCCTGGCCGGGGTTCCCTGGAGGAGAGGGGACCCCTTAAATCAAGGGATCCCCCCCTCCAGGCACCCAAGGGCCAGGGGTGAAGCCCGAGACTGTCCCCAGCACCCCTGGGCGGTGGGTGCCGGGCTGATAGCCATAAGTGTGTAACAAAAAAATATTGGTTTTTGTTGTGGAACTACAAGGCCCAGCAAGCCTCCCCCGCTTGCTGGTACTTGGAGAACCTCAAGTACCAGCATGCGGGGAAATAACGGGCCCGCTGGTACCTGTAGTTCTACAACAACAAAAAAATACCCAAATAAAAACACAACACACACACCGTGAAAGTAAAAATTTATTAAAACACACTTACACACTCACACATACTTACCTACATCCCACGCCGGTCACGTCCACTTGTCCATGTAGAATCCAATAGGTGGTTCCTGTAAAAATGAGAGAGAGATTACTTACCTACATCCCACGCCGGTCACGTCCACTTGTCCATGTAGAATCCAATAGGTGGTTCTTGTAAAAATGAGAGAGAGATTACTTACCTACATCCCACGCCGGTCACGTCCACTTGTCCAGTAGAATCCAATAGGGCCGGTACCTGTAAAAATGAAAATTATACTTACAAACAAAGTAATCCACAGGAAGAGAGAGAGAGAGAAATAGAGAGAAATTTATGAATATTATACACTCGCTGACGCGGGAGGACGTTAGCATAGACAGGGGAGAGTGCTGCTGCTAGCTAGGATGATGGAGCAGGCTCCCCCAATAGTTGTGAGCCCAGTAGCTGTACCCCCAGTAGCTTTGCCCCCTGTAGCAGTGCCCCCAGTAGCAGTGCCCCGAGTAGTTGTGACCCCTGTAGTTGTGCCCCCAGTCGCTGTGCCTCTTGTAGCTGTGCCCCCTGTAGCTTTGCCCCTTGTGGCTGTGCCCCCAGTAGTTGTGACCCCTGTAGCTGTGCCTGTTGTAGCTGTGCCCCTTGTAGCAGGCCCTGAGTAGTTGTGCCCCCAGTCGCTGTGGCCCCTGTAGCTTTGCCCCCAGTCGCTGTGCCCCCAGTAGTTGTGACCCCAGTCGCTGTGCCCCTTGTAGCTTTGCCCCCAATAGCTGTGCCCCCTAGCTGTGCCCCGAGTAGTTGTGACCCCTGTAGTTGTGCCCCCTGTCACTGTGCCCCCAGTCGCTGTGCCCCCTGTAGCTTTGCCCCCAGTAGTTGTGACCCCAGTCGCTGTGCACCCTGTAGCTTTGCCCCCAGTAGCTGTGCCCCCAGTAGCTGTGACCCCTGTAATTGTGCCCCCAGTTGCTGTGCCCCTTGTAGCAGTGCCCCGAGTAGTTGTGACCCCTGTAGTTGTGCCCCCAGTCGCTGTGCCCCCAGTAGTTGCGACCCCAGTCGCTGTGCACCCTGTAGCTTTGCCCCCAGTAGCTGTGCCCCTTGTGGCTGTAACCCCAGTAGTTGTGACCCCTGTAATTGTGCCCCCAGTTGCTGTGCCCCCTGTAGCTGTGCTCCTTGTAGCTGTGCCTCCAGTTGCTGTGCCACTTGTAGTTGTGCCCCCAGTTGCTGTGCCCCTTGTAGTTGTGCCCCCAGTTGCTGTGCCCCTTGTAGTTGAGCCGCCAGTTGCTGTGCCCCTTGTAGCTGTGCCCCTTGTAGCTGTGCCCTCAGTTGCTGTGCCCCTTGTAGTTGTGCCCCCAGTTGCTGTGCCCCTTGTAGTTGTGCCCCCCAGTTGCTGTGCCCCTTGTAGTTGTGCCCCCAGTTGCTGTGCCCCTTGTAGTTGAGCCCCCAGTTGCTGTGCCCCTTGTAGCTGTGCCCCTTGTAGCTGTGTCCCCAGTTGCTGTGCCCCTTTTAGTTGTGCCCCCAGTTGCTGTGCCCCCCAGTTGCTGTGCCCCTTGTAGTTGTGCCCCCAGTTGCTGTGCCCCTTGTAGTTGTGACCCCAGTTGCTGTGCCCCCAGTTGCTGTGCCCCTTGTAGTTGTGCCCCCCAGTTGCTGTGCCCCTTGTAGTTGTGCCCCCCAGTTGCTGTGCCCCTTGTAGTTGTGCCCCCCAGTTGCTGTGCCTCTTGTAGTTGTGCCCCTTTTGCTGTGCCCCCAACACAAACACATAAAAAAAAAAATACACACACACATACTTACCGCTCCTGCAGCGCTGTCCTCCGTCTCCGTCCGCCGGCTCATCTCTACTATGGGAGAGACGTCATGGCTCATGACGTCTCTCCCATAGTAGCGCCGCACAGACACTAGGGGTCAATTATGACCTCTAGTGTCAGTCAGCAGCGCCGGCTGCAGCGGGTGCCCACACAGCCCACGGCGCCTGCTGCAGCCGGGAAGGGGGCTTGCTAGTGATTGGACAGCGGATCCAGCACTGGATCCGCTGGGCCAATCACATTTGGGGCACTGACAGGGGCGTGCATTCATCGGGGCTGAATGCACGCCCCTGTCATTGCGGCACCAGTATAGGTGCCGCTTCGCCATTCATTTTCAATGGGCTTTCACAGCCCATTGGTGCACCCCGCCCCCTGCCCGCCCCCCGCTGCCCAGACTTTTAGTGTTAGCAGCGGGAGGCACCTCTCCCTCTGCCTCCCACTTGTCCCTCACACGCAGCCACAGGGGGGGGGGGGGGGGGGGAGAATTATTAAAATAATTAAAAAATATATTTATAACAGACTGTGTTATAAATATCTTCTTTTTATTATTTTAATCATTATGACAGGGGAGGCACTGCGTCCCCTGACTGCACGTCCCTGGTGCAGTGTACTGTGCATGGAGCGATACGGGGCGGTGTCATGTGAATAAGGAGCAATACGGTGCAGTGTAATGTGTATGAGTGATACAGTGCAGTGTAATGTGAATAATGGACATTACTGTGTGACATAACTGAGAGGAGCTGGGTCAGAGGCTGAACTTGCGGCAGGGCTAGGGGCAGCAGTCAAAATTTTGCCTAGGGCATCAATGTTTTCATTTTTTCCCCTGTGGTGATCAAGGTGCTTTATTTTTAGCAATGTTTTTTGTCTGCACATGCCTCTGAGTTTTACCGTGCATGCGTCCCGATGAAGTTTGTGCAGAGTTGTAGTACAGATTCAGACCCATGCAGTAGTGTATTAAAAATGTGTGGGAATTCCTAGGTGGTTACAGGGGGTTGGCTAATTACACTCAGATGTATCGTAGTGCAGGTGTGTTGCTAAACGTGGTTGTTTACAGAGACACTGAGTCAATGACATTGGAGGCCATACTCAGACTGATGATCTGCTCTTAGCATAGGGCTGGTAAAAGTTTCAATGGTGTGACAGATGGTGGCATCAAAAGATGGACAAAGCATGATTGCAGCATCTGTACATACTGACAGTGGGTGTCTCACTCCTTGCACATTGGGTTTATGAATGTACACCAGGGAAGTGTATTGTATTTTCATTAGCATGCTGCACCAAAAAATGCAAGCAAGGCCGCAACTGCATCCAACTTAGTAACAGGGCCTATGAGGAGGAATCCCACCCCCTTGACAGGCCACACCCCCTCAGCAGCTCCCACCCCCATTAGGGCTGCTTCCATAAATTTCCCGGGCTGGTTTTCCATCCCAATTCGCCCCTGTCGGTAGTGTTTCTGTTGTTGCTATCAAAGTGCATTACCTTACATTTGTCTATATTGAACCTCATTCTCCATTTTGCTGCCCATGTTTCTAGTTTAAATAAGTCATTCTGAAGAGACTCAGCATCCCCCTCCGAATTTATAACCTTACACAGTTTGGTACCATCTGCAAAAATTGACACCATGCTCTCTAGACCTTCTGCTAGATCATTTATGAAAATGTTGAACAATAGTGGTCCAAGTACAGACCCCTGTGGCACACCACTTAGTACTTCAGTCCATTTTCGAAAAAGTTCCATTTACCACCACTCACTGCTCCCTATTCTCCATCCAATTTCCAACCCAAGTGCATATTGCATATACTGGTCTAGTTTTGCACTAACTGTTTCGTAAAAGCCTATTAAGTTGGTTTGACATGATTTATCCTTCACAAATCCATGTTGGTTCCTATTAATAACCTTATTTGCTTCAAGGAACTCATGTATTCTATCCAGGGACGTGCGGTGAGCTAAATAGCTCAGGAGGCACTGGCTGGCACCAGAGCCAGGTTTACATGCAATATATGGGCCAAAGGGTACATCTGGGCATTATACACAGGTGCAGCAGTATAAACTCCTGGAAATTATCCCTTTTAATACTTTCCATTACTTTCCCCACTACTGTAACTGTATGTATTAACTGCTTACTGTATGAGTTGTAACCATGAAACTATATGTATACTGTACATTGTAATATATTGAATCCATATCCTTTTAATAACAAATATATACATCAATGAGCTTTGGAACTCAGATAATGTGTGGGTGTATTGTTTTCTCTTATGGGATGCAGTGTTTTGCTATGTATAGCACACCTTCATGGCACATGGTAATAAGAGGTGCAGGCGTTTACAATATATATTAGAGCGGGCATTTTAAATATTTTTAAGAAAGCAATTTGGCATTTACACATACTTACACACTGTTTTTGCACACAAAATACACATCAGCAAAAAAAATAAAAAAATCATAGGCCCTCATTCCGAGTTGTTCGCTCGGTATTTTTCATCGCATCGCAGTGAAAATCCGCTTAGTACGCATGCGCAATGTTCGCACTGCGACTGCGCCAAGTAACTTTACTATGAAGAAAGTATTTTTACTCACGGCTTTTTCTTCGCTCCGGCGATCGTAATGTGATTGACAGGAAATGGGTGTTACTGGGCGGAAACACAGCGTTTCAGGGGCGTGTGGCTGAAAACGCTACCGTTTCCGGAAAAAACGCAGGAGTGGCCGGGGAAACGGTGGGAGTGCCTGGGCGAACGCTGGGTGTGTTTGTGACGTCAACCAGGAACGACAAGCACTGAACTGATCGCACAGGCAGAGTAAGTCTGGAGCTACTCTGAAACTGCTAAGTAGTTAGTAATCGCAATATTGCGAATACATCGGTCGCAATTTTAAGAAGCTAAGATTCACTCCCAGTAGGCGGCAGCTTAGCGTGTGTAACTCTGCTAAATTCGCCTTGCGACCGATCAACTCGGAATGAGGGCCATAGTACTTATCCACAGCAGCAAGCACATGGCTTGCAAAATAAAAATGACCCAATCTCCACTATAAAAGTTGCGCAAATTTAGAGTGTTCTCTTGCGCCTTACAGTAGTATTGTGTTGTCATTATTTATTGGAATAGGAAAAAATTGTGCTTCAGGTAGATTCACACCCTTTCATAATGGTGATAAAATTTATATTGTCATTTACTGTTTGATATTTTAATGCAAGTACGATATGGCGGATGACAAATCACTTTTTTTCATGGGGTAAACTTTGTACCTCTGTGTTTGTTTCGTAAGTGTGGTCTTTGTCAAACATGTGTCCACTTTTGTTTTTATGTAAATTTTTTCTTCATACAAACCTACATAATTGGCCTTTTGGATTGTGTATACGAGTCTTGGTGAACATCCTAATTTAAAAAAAAAATGTTTGACAAACAAATGTCAAAAGTTACACTAAACAATAAAACCAACATAATTAAAAAAGAATCTCAAATGTTGTCCCCTTAAACCTCATACAGAACCAGACATCATGCCCCCGGAAGCCCAGCAGGAATCTCAACAACAGGAAACATACACCCTCCATCTGCAAGCAATAGATGTTAACCAACCTACCACGCCTCAGGAAAGTACCCCGCCACCCCAAATGTCACTACACCCACAATTGAGACAAACAACCCCCCCGCAACAACCTGACCCATCATTTTGGGTAACATGGAACCAACAACAGGCACAGAATATTGATTGCCTACGCACACACATCCAATACCTAGCCAGTCTGCCCCATCATCTACCGAGACTGTGTAGAAACACAAGCAGGCTCAATGTCCAGCTATGCAGAGTCACAAACAGTATGGAGCAGATGAGAGCAGATAACAGCCAACTTATTGTTACCTTTCAGCGCATAATGGATGAGCAACACCACCATCAACAAGCCCTCATTCAGTTAATACAAAATAATCAAATTATATCAGAAACCATGTCCCGCGTCATAGACAACACAACAGCCACAACACAACTTACCGCAACCCTGGCTAACCTCAGTCAAAATATTAATTTTTTGGCACAACACCAACAAGGTTCCAGCTCAGGGACCAACACACCTACACAGACCCCAATTTCATCACCAGTTCGAAGATCAAGCCGAACCCGCTCCACTGTCCAAACCAAACCCATGTCAGCCACCAAAGAACAGCCTAAGAAATAACCAACCCTGCAGCTGGAGACACATTGTTCACAATCCTAGGCCTACAAAATAGCACTTATTTGAAATGAAAACACATGTTGTACAGTAATAAATGTGAGAAATGATTGATGTGCAATGTGTTATGTTAAAAAAACTGTCAGTGTAACAGAATAATTCTTTGAGTTATCACTCACATGTGTTGGGACTATTCTAGGATCATTACTAACATGAAGGTTTACCACATCACAGCCATAATTATGTGTAAACAATTTGGTAAGGTTGGTGTTGGGCAATGTATGTTTGGCACACATTACTCAATGTCCATTATGTTGTGGTAATGAGGTTACATATTTCAAACACAGCTTCAGAAGAAAGTCTACACACAACAAACACAAACAATAGGCTAAACAAAAATGGTTGTTAGGACATACTAATTTATTATGTAGTATTGTGGCAAAAATTACCTTCGAATTGGAAAAACAAACTTTTAACATTATAAACACATAATTACTAACAAAAATCTATATACAAATAGCTAAGTAACTGATACCCAACAGTTAGACATAAACACATATAAAGCAAAATAACAACACTCAGCTGACTAGCTCGAGAGGGAGCAAGAGCCACATTACTACAGAAAAAACATTGGTGTGCCTTAATTGTTCATATACAAAGCACACAAGCAAATTTACTTACCGCTAAAATGTGCCAAAATCAGGTCTTGCCTTACCTGCCTCCCTATATCTGTACTCACAGTGTCGCCAGATGTTTCTAACTCCTCTGCTTGCTGACTGTTTTCTTCATCATCATCATGTGGCAGATGTTGCTGCAAACACATGTTATGAAGAAAACAGCAGCAGAACACAATCCTAGTCACCTTTAAGGGACTATACAACAAAAGCCAGGCAGACTTATCCAGACACCGAAACCTTGATTTCAGTACACCAAAACATCGTTCTATCACATTCTGCGTAGACTTATGTGCATGATTGTAATTGTGTTCAGCAGGGGAATCAGGGATGGACAATGGAGTCAGAAGCCAAGAGTAGCAGCCATAACCCCCATCACCTGAAAAACAGAGATTGGCAACATTGAAAAATATTGATGCACAAACACAGTGCAAACATAATGTGCAGGTTGAGGTAAACACAAAATTTAAGACAAATACTTGGTACATACCCAGCAGCCAGCCATCCGGCATTTCTCCAGCCTCAAATTTATCAAAGAGGGATGACTGACTGAGGATGAAGGAGTCATGGCAGCCGCCAGGGTAACCCGCAACAACACTCATAATTTTGAGATTTGCATCACAAACCACCTGGACATTAGTTGATTGGCCAAGATGTCTATTTATATAAATATATTGCCTGCCCCTAGGTGGTCTCTGCTCAACGTGTGTGCAATCTATGGCACCCAGCACATTGGGCATGCCAGTAAGCTCATAGAAAGCTACCCTGACTGCATGCCACTGAGACTCCTGGGTAGGGAAGCAGACAGAGGCATCTATGTGGGGATCCAATGCATCCAAAACCTGAGTGTACATTCAAAAATATAAGGTGAGTGTCTTAAGCACTTTTGTTCAAATATACTGTATAAATTCATATTACACAATACAAAATGGGGCATAGAGGAGTTTGTATGGTTTGCCTCACCTGATTTAAATATTTTGAAAAGGTGGGCTGTGAGATTCCTATTACATCGCCTGTCACAGCCTGAAAGCTGCCAGTAGCCATAAAGTGCAGCACAGCCAGGAGTTTGTGCAGGCCTGAGACAGAGCGAGAGCGTGCTGTCTCAGGGTCTAGGTCCAGTTTGACTAGGTCATACAGACGGAAAATGTTGCTCCTATTTAGCCGGAACATCTGTATGACCTGGTCAATGGCCAATGCATTTAAGTTTAAACGCCCCCCAAAAAAACGAGGCCTGCGCAGCCTCCACAGCACTTGTACAACCTGCTGACCATGTTCAGTTTCCTGGCCCTGGTTTCTTGTAGCCTCATGGATCAGTCTCAGGAATCCCACAGCAAAACCAAATTCACTGCTACACACGGCAGCAGCCATTTCAGAGTGATTGATTTGAGAAATGTGCTGGCCCACCTTTTAAAGGGCCAAAAATGCAGGTGTGATTAATGATGAAGTCGGAACATATGTAAACACGCTTCTCAAAAGCAGGTCTACTTTTTTTCGTGATTTTTTACGAACTGTATATTTTTACGACCGCAAATGCACTTTCACGGTGGAAATTACAAATACGAATGAATAGTAAATGACTGAGTTCTATACCTAAACAGCTGTGTTTGACCAATGGTGTATTCATTCGTATTTCTGAACTTGGGCCGCCCAAGAAATACGAATGCCCTCATCACTCCCGAGATTTGAGTTTAGTAAATTCCCGAGATGACACTTTGAAGAAAATACACCAAATCGGTCAAAATTGGGAGTTTAGTAAATATACCCCCTAGATTCATGGCCGGATTAACAATGGGGCGGATGGAGCTGCAGCTCCAAGCCCCCCATTGAAAATAGGCCCACAGAGTGCAGTGCAGGCAGTGGCCAGTGCTGACAGAAAAAAAAAAACATTTCCTGTCAGCACATACAGCAGCTCACTCACTCTCTCCTTCGGCTGCCCATTCACCCCCACCCCCACACCAAACTGGTCAGCCAGTGTTCCGACCGCTTCTTGTCACAAGGGGGCGGGGCTTCGGACGAGCAAGGGGCGGGGTTTCGGACGGGCAAGGGGGCGGGGCCACGCAAATAGTTCCGAGACAGCAGCCTCCTGTCAAGACCCTTCCCCTCTTGCATGAGGCATGTTAATGTTGGGAAGCTGCAGCAGGAGTGGTATGCTGCAGCAAAAGCAATTATGTTTTGATGTGCGAGGGGGCGGGGCTTCGGATGGGTATGGGGACGGAGCCTCTGAGATATCTCCGAGGCTCCGCCCCCGAACCTATCCGAAGCTCCGCCCACTTATCCATAAAAACGTAAATGTTTTTGCTGCAGCATACCACTCCTGCTGCAGCTTCCCAACAATAACATGCCTCATGCAAGAGGGAAGGGTCTGTGCAGGAGGCTGCTGCAGTGCTGTCTTTTAGGAGAGCTGGGTCCCTGGATGTCAGAGCTGAGGGGGCATGCAAAACCATGTGAGTAGCAGCCCACACCAGGCCCTGAGGTCTCCTATGTAAGTGGTGTCTATGTCAGTAAGTCTTGGGGGTGGGGGGGGATGATTTGTGTGTGTGTGTGTCGCTAAGTAAGTAGTGTCTGTCAGTAAGTAGTGTCGGTGTCAGTGTGTGTTTCAGTAAGGGGTTCACTACGATATGCCGGCGGTCGGGCTCCCGGCGACCAGCATACCGGCGCCGGGAGCCCGACCGCCAGCTTACCGACAGTGTGGCGAGCGCAAATTAGCCCCTTGCGGGCTCGCTGCGCTCGCCACACTACGGGCACGGTGGCGCTTCGCGCGCCACACTATTTTATTCTCCCTCCAGGGGGGTCGTGGACCCCCATGAAGGAGAATAAGTGTCGGTATGCCGGCTGTCGGGATCCCGGCACCGGTATACTGTGCGCCGAGATCCCGTCAGTCGGCATACTGAAGACCACACGTCAGTAAGTAGTGTCAGTAAGTTTTGCATTGTGTCTGTGTCTAAGTTTTGTGTTGTGTCGTGTGTGTCAATATGTTTTGCATTGTGTGTGTGTTAGTCAGTCCTGCAAGTGTGGCGTACCATTAAGAATGTGTCCGCCAGTACGCCATACCCTCGCCACACTGTAAAACACCACCACCAAGCTCCTAGATCTTACTCGGAGGCGCCGCCAGCACCTTCTTCCTTTTCCAGGAAAAGGACTGCTGGGAGCATGAAGGTGATGTCATCACCCTCCCGCACCTGGCAGACAGACAGAGAAAAAGTGACGATGGGGGCCGGGCCAGCGGTGTGTGGGTGGTATTCAGTATACCAGTTGTTGGGATCCTGGCGCACAGTATACCGGCGCCGGAATCCCGACAACCGGCATACCGACACATTTTCTCCCTCTTGGGGGTCCACGAACACCCTGGAGAGAGGATAGCGTTGCGCTTAGGCGCGCCACTGTGCCCGCAGTGAGCCCGCAAGGGGCTCATTTGTGCTCGCCCTGCTGTCGGGAAGCCGGCAGTCTGGATCCCGGCGCCGGTATGCTGGCCGCCGGCAGCTCATACTACACCCCGGTGAGTAACTCTAATGGTCGGGACCCCTCCTCACAAGTACAATGAGGCGACACTCCCGAGTTTTGCTGATGCAGTAAGATTTATTGATCCAGAATCTTACTAAATAAATCTTACTGCACCAGCAAGACTCGGGAGTGCAGCCTCATTGTACTCTGTCCACAGCTTGAAAAACCGAAGGAGGGCACTGGAGCAAAAAATCACATTATAACAGGATGAGTGCTGGCTACACAGCTTACATATATTTTTTATTCTATAACAAGTGTCACATCCTGCTGTCCTTGTCTCTGTAGTCCGCAGGGACAGGCGGTGTCTCTGCCATGGATTCACATAATATATAACCACTCCACCTAGTGTCACATGGTCACATCCCTTAATGACATGTGACCACGCCCACAGCGCGCAGGCACTGTGTGCACCACTGGTGTCAGTAAGTAGTGTTTGTGTCAGTACATTTTGCATGGTGTCTGTGTCAGTAAGTTTTGTGTGTGTCAGTAAGTAGTGTCTGTCAGTAGGTTTTGTACTGTGTGTGTCAGTAAGTAGTGTCTGTCAGTAAGTGGTGGGTGTCTGTGTCAGTAATACCCCTTTCACATCGCAAAAATAACCTGGTATAGACTGGGTATATTGCTGGGTCGACACGTTCCGATGTGTGTTGTGAAAGGGGTCATGGGCGAATTCTGGATTGCCTGACCTGGTAATTCAACCCGGGAATAAAGAAGGGTTATTCCCGGGTTAAATACCAGGTCCGGTGCAGTGTGAATGGGTCACCCAGGTCGATGCAACCCGGGACCCGTTCACTGCATAGGGATGATCTCATCTCCCAGCGCTGCTTCCGCACCTGGTGCCAACTCCATCTCCGCCCACAGATGGCAACCCGAACCGGCAAATTGCCGGGTCAGGTTGGTGGTGTGTAGGGTCAAATGCCAGGTCCCACCCAGGAATGGACCCATTTCCAATTCTCGGGTGGTACCCGGCATTGTGATGTGAGAGCGGTATAAGTATTGTGTTGTGTGTGTGTCAGTAAGTAGTGTCTGTGTCAGTAAGTTTATCTGTGTTGTGCGTGTGTGTCAGTCAGTAATATCTATCAGTAAGTGGTGTCTGATACGGTAAGTTTTGTGTTGTGAGTGTGTGTGTTAGTAAATATTGTCTGTCAGTAAGTGGTGATTGTGTCAGTAAGCTTTGTGTTTTGTGTGTGTGTCAGTAAGTAGTGTCTGTCAGTAAGTGTTGATTGTGTCACTCACATGGCATAGGCCACACACCCTAATTAGACCACACCCACACTGATCACACCCCCACATCACTAGTCACACCACCGCAGCGCTTGTCACATCTCCTGCCGAGGCACACAATAGGCCCTTCCTAAATTTCAGCTCCAGGCCCATATGGACCTTAATCTGGCACTGCCTAGATTTATTTCAATGCTCTGCAAAGGTGGGGACTTGGATTTTGGAATAGTTCTGGGAATTACTACTCTAACCACTTACCGTGAGTGATGGCTCTGTATATTTCTGAAGTAATACATACACCGCACTTTGTATGATGCAGACTATGTACCTCATTCAGTAAGGATTGCAAAATTTGCGAATTGCAATCCGTCCGATTATCAAATGTCTGCGCATGTGCAGCGTTCGTATTGCGCACACGTGAGTAAAAATAGTGACAGAAAATGCGTACACATTGTGATCGCAATGTAGCCACTGTTTGACTGACAGGAAGCCGGCGTTTCTGGGCGGAAACCTGCTGTATTCTGGGTGTGTCTGATAAAACGCAGGCGTGCCCAGGCATTTTTAAGGAGGGCCTCCGACATCAGCAATGACCACTTCCAGCCTCCTTTGTCGCAAGAATTGTGAATGACCTTGCCTGGCGACGATAGGAAAAATGTTTGATGTTCCGGTAAGTGCGTATGGTTTTGCAAACAGACTGCATATTGCGATGCATTCACAATTTCTGCGATGGGCAGTTTTTCTCTATTTCTGGACGGCAACTATTTGGTCACAGCAACGGCTACTTAGCAGAAATTGCAATCCTTACTGAATAATCTCCTATTGCTTGTTACGTGCTAATTACAGTATGTTCCCTTTTGAGATGGCCACACTCATTCTACTGTAAATTTTAGCATTTAAACGCCCCTTTAGAAATCCTGTGTTTGCTGCAAATTGATTGCAAGAGTTATCTAGACACGAAAACCACAAAACGTTCCCTAGCCTCTAAATAAGTCTATATCTAGAATGCTATATTTTTTACTGGTTTATAACAGTGTGCTAAGGGAACTTTTTCTAAAATTAGATTTACAATACAAATAGTTAAATTACTTTTTTTCTATTAAATTTAACCACCACTGCCTTTTAGTATAGTGTCTTGGCAGCTGAGGGGTCACCTATTTCAGCACAAGATTAAAGCTGGGTACACACTGGAGCGATATGTACCTGGATGATATGGCAGCCAACAGGCTCACATATCGTATCCGCGGTACACATAAAAACAATGTAATGAAGGACAGAATGATCCCTTGTTCTTTCCTTCATTACAGTGCATAGCGCTAACAACCGTGGGAACGCACAGCTGTCTTATACTGTATAACCAAAGGTTTGTCCAAACAGGAAACAAATGCATCAGATGGTACATCTAATCAATCAAGCCGTATTTTTAATATATAAATCTAAAATTCTGAATAAGAAGGCAATCAGATCTTATTTGTGGAAAAAGCATATAAGAACAGCATATATTAATTAGAGATAAGCGGGTTCGGTTCGTCGAGATCCGAACCCTCCCGAACTTCACGTGGTTTATACGGGTCCGAGGCAGCCTCGGTTCTTCCCGCCTAACACGCAAAACCCGAACGGGGGAAAACATCATCATCCCGCTGTCGGAGTCTCACAAGATTCAGATTCCATATAAAGAGCCGCGTGTCGCTGCCATTTTCACTTGTGCATTGTCGATTGAGTGGAGAGGATGTGGCTACGTTCTCTGCCTGAAAAGCTCAATATCTGTGCTCAGTGTGCTGCATTGTGGTGACCACCAGTATATAGTAGTACAGTAGGCCATTGCTGTATCTTGCAGCTCTGTGTCAGACTCAGTCCTAGTATCCTGATCAGTGCTCAATATCTGCTGCATTGTTGTGACCAGTATATAGTAGTACAGTGCTGCATTGTGGTGACCACCAGTATATAGTAGTACAGTACAGTAGGCCATTGCTGTATCTTGCAGCTCTGTGTCAGACTCAGTTCTAGTATCCTGATCAGTGCTCAATATCTGCTGCATTGTTGTGACCAGTATATAGTAGTACAGTGCTGCATTGTGGTGACCACCAGTATATAGTAGTACAGTACAGTACAGTAGGCCATTGCTGTATCTTGCAGCTCTGTGTCACTTCTAGTTCCCTGATCAGTGCTCAATATCTGTGCTGCATTGTGGTGACCACCAGTATATAATAGTACAGTGCTGCATTGTGGTGACCACCAGTATATAGTAGTACAGTACAGTACAGTAGTCCATTGCTGTATCTTGCAGCTCCATGTCAGACTCAGTTCTATTCTCCTGATCAGTGCTCAATATCTGCTGCATTGTTGTTACCAGTATATAGTAGTACAGTGCTGCATTGTGGTGACCACCAGTATATAGTAGTACAGTACAGTAGGCCATTGCTGTATCTTGCTGCTCTGTGTCACTTCTATTCTCCTGATCAGTGCTCAATATCTGTGCTGCATTGTGGTGACCACCAGTATATAGTAGTACAGTGCTGCATTGTGGTGACCAACAGTATATAGAAGTGCAGTACAGTAGGCCATTGCTGTATCTTGCAGCTCCGTGTCAGACTCAGTTCTAGTATCCTGATCAGTGCTCAATATCTGCTGCATTGTTGTGACCAGTATATAGTAGTACAGTGCTGCATTGTGGTGACCACCAGTATATAGTAGTATAGTACAGTAGTCCATTGCTGTATCTTGCAGCTCCGTGTCAGACTCAGTTCTATTCTCCTGATCAGTGCTCAATATCTGCTGCATTGTTGTGACCAGTATATAGTAGTACAGTGCTGCATTGTGGTGACCACCAGTATATCATAGTACAGTACAGTAGGCCATTGCTGTATCTTGCAGCTCTGTGTCACTTCTATTCTCCTGATCAGTGCTCAATATCTGTGCTTCAATGTGGTGACCACCAGTATATAGTAGTACAGTGCTGCATTGTGGTGACCACCAGTATATAGTAGTACAGTACAGTAGTCCATTGCTGTATCATGCAGCTCCGTGTCAGACGCAGTTCTATTCTCCTGATCAGTGCTCAATATCTGCTGCATTGTTGTGACCAGTATATAGTAGTACAGTGCTGCATTGTGGTGACCACCAGTATATAGTAGTACAGTAGGCCATTGCTGTAGCTTGCTGCTCAGTGTCACTTCTATTCTCCTGATCAGTGCTCAATATCTGTGCTGCATTGTGGTGACCACCAGTATATAGTAGTACAGTGCTGCATTGTGGTGACCACCAGTATATAGTAGTGCAGTACAGTAGTCCATTGCTGTATCTTGCAGCTCCGTGTCAGACTCAGTTCTATTCTCCTGATCAGTGCTCAATATCTGCTGCATTGTTGTGACCAGTATATAGTAGTACAGTGCTGCATTGTGGTGACCACCAGGATATAGTAGTACAGTACAGTAGTCCATTGCTGTATCTTGCTGCTCTGTGTCACTTCTATTCTCCTGATCAGTGCTCAATATCTGTGCTGCATTGTGGTGACCACCAGTATATAGTAGTACAGTGCTGCATTGTGGTGACCACCAGTATATAGTAGTACAGTAGGCCATTGCTGTATCTTGCAGCTCTGTGTCAAACTCAGTTCTAGTATCCTGATCAGTGCTCAATATCTGCTGCATTGTTGTGACCAGTATATAGTAGTACAGTGCTGCATTGTGGTGACCACCAGTATATAGTAGTACAGTACAGTAGTCCATTGCTGTATCTTGCAGCTCCGTGTCACTTCTAGTATCCTGAACAGTGCTTAATATCTGTGCTCAGTGTCAGTGCTGCATTGTGGTGACTAAAAGTCCAGTGTTTTGTGCTGCATCTTGCTGCTGTAGGGTGCTGTGGTAGTGTTCTGTCACTGTGCATAGGTCATCATTCCAGTGACAGTGGTATCTGGTTTCTATCTAGTGGTATCTAATTCCAGACATCACTGCCGTCTAATTCGAGATATATTACTGGCATATAATTCAACACATTAAAAAATGGAGAACAAAAATGTGGAGGGTAAAATAGGGAAAGATCAAGATCCACTTCCACCTAGTGCTGAAGCTGCTGCTACTACTCATGGCAGAGATGATGAAATGCCATCAACGTCATCTGCCAAGGCCGATGCCCAATGTCAAAGTAGAGAGCATGTAAAATCCAAAAAACAAAAGTTCAGTAAAATGACCCAAAGATCTAAATTAAAAGTGCCTGAGGAGAAGCGTAAACTTGCCAATATGCCATTTATGACACGGGGTGGCAAGGAACTGCTAAGGCCCTCTCCTATGTTCCTCATGACTAGTGGGTCAGCTTCACATGAGGATGGAAGCACTCATCCTCCAACTAGAAAAAATGAAAAGAGTTAAGCTGGCAAAAGCACAGCAAAGAACTGTGCGTTCTTCCAAATCACAAATCCCCAAGGAGAGTCCAATTGTGTCGGTTGCGATGCCTGACCTTCCCAACACTGGACGGGAAGAGGTGGCTCCTTCCACCATTTGCACGCCCCCTGCAAGTGCTGGAAGGAGCACCCATAGTCCAGTTCCTGATATTCAAATTGAAGATGTCACTATTGAAGTACACCAAGATGAGGATATGGGTGTTGCTGGAGCTGAGGGGGAAATTGACCAGGAGGATTCTGATGGAGAGGTGGTTTGTTTAAGTCAGGCAGCCGGGGAGACACCTGTTGTCCGTGGGATGAATAAGGCCATAGACATGCCTGGTCAAAATACCCAAAAAAATCACCTCTTCGGTGTGGAATTATTTCAACAGAAATGCGCACAACTGGTGTCAAGCTGTGTGTTGCCTTTGTCAAGCTGTAATAAGTAGGGGTAAGGACTATATGACTGTGACAGCCCACTGGGTAGATGTATTGCCTCCTGCAGCAACAACAGCAGCGGCGGCACCAGTAGCAGCATCTCGCAAACACCAACTCGTTCCTAGGCAGGCTACGCTTTGTATCACCGCTTTCCATAAGAGGCACACAGCTGACAACCTCTTACGGAAACTGAGGAACATCATTGCAGAATGGCTTACCACAATTGGACTCTCCTGGGGATTTGTGACATCGGACAACACCACCAATACTGTGCGTGCATTACATGTGGGCAAATTCCAGCACCTCCCATGTTTTTCACATACAATTAATTTGGTGGTGCAGAATTTTTAAAAAAACGACAGGGACGTGCAAGAGATGCTGTCGGTGGCCTGAAGAATTGCGGGCCACTTTCGGCATTCAGCCACCGCGTGCCGAAGACTGGAGCACCAGCAAACACTCCTGAACATTCCCTGCCATCAGCTGAAGCAAGAGGTGGTAACGAAGTGAAATTCAACCCTCTATATGCTTCAGAGGATGGAGGAGCAGCAAAAGGCCATTCAAGCCTATACATCTGCCTACGATATAGGCAAAGGAGGGGGAATGCACCTGACTCAAGCGCAGTGGAGAATGATTTCAACGTTGTGCAAGGTTCTGCAACCCTTTGAACTTGCCACACGTGAAGTCAGTTCAGACACTGCCAGCCTGAGTTAGGTCTTTCCCCTCATCAGGCTTTTGCAGAAGAAGCTGGAGAGAATGAAGGAGGAGCTAAAACGGAGCGATTCTGCTAGGCATGTGGGACTTGTGGATGGAGCCCTTCATTCGCTTAACCAGGATTCACGGGTGGTCAATCTGTTGAAATCAGAGCACTACATTTTGGCCACCGCGCTCAATCCTAGGTTTAAAGCCTACGTTTCATCTCTCTTTCCGGCAGACAAAAGTGTGCAGATGTTCAAAGACCTGCTGGTTAGACACTTGTCAAGTCAAGCATAACGTGACCCGCCAACAGCTCCTCCTTCATTTTCTACCACCACTGGAGCTGCCAGGAAAAGGATCAATTTTCTAAAACCACCCGCTGGCGGTGATGCAGGGTAGTAAGGAGCAAAAACTGACATCTGGTCCGGACTGAAGGACCTGCCAACGTTTACTGACATGTCATCTACTGTCACTGCATATGATTCTGTTACCATTGAAAGATTGGTGGAGGATTATATGAGTGACAGCATCCAAGTAGGCAAGTCAGACAGTCCGTACGTATACTGGCAGGAAAAAGAGGCAATTTGGAGGCCCTTGCACAAACTGGCTTTATTTTACCTAAGTTGCCCCCCCTCCAGTGTGTACTCCGAAAGAGTGTTTAGTGCAGCCGGTCACCTTGTCAGCGATCGGCGTACGAGGTTACTTCCACAAAATGTGGAGAAGATGATGTTCATCAAAATGAATTATAATCAATTCCTCCGTGGAGACATTTACCAGCAATTGCCTCCAGAAAGTACACAGGGACCTGTGATGGTGGATTCCAGTGGGGACGAATTAATAATCTGTGAGGAGGGGGATGTACACAGTGAAAGGGGTGAGGAATCAGACGATGAGGAGGAGGTGGACATCTTGCCTCTGTAGAGTCAGTTTGTGCAAGGAGAGATTGATTGCTTCTTTTTTGGTGGGGGCCCAAATCAACCAGTCATTTCAGCCACAGTCGTGTGGCAGACCCTGTGGCTGAAATGATGGGTTTGTTAAAGTGTGCATGTCCTGTTTATATAGAATAAGGGTGGGTGGGAGGGCCCAAGGACAATTCCATCTTGCACCTCTTTTTTTTTTTTTTTTTTTTTAAATCTTTGCTTCATGTGATGTTTGGGGCCAATATTTTTAAGTGCTATCCTATCTGACACTGCAGTGCCACTCCTAGATGGGCCAGGTGTTTGTGCCGGCCACTTGGGTCGCTTAGCTTAGTCATCCAGCGACCTCGGTGCAAATTTTCGGACTAAA
Organism: Pseudophryne corroboree; assembly: GCF_028390025.1. Classification (NCBI taxonomy): domain Eukaryota; kingdom Metazoa; phylum Chordata; class Amphibia; order Anura; family Myobatrachidae; genus Pseudophryne; species Pseudophryne corroboree. Next base: position 481,433,252 of record NC_086444.1, read on the forward strand.
AATAATATTGTGAGGTGTTCAGAATAGACTGGAAATGAGTGGAAATTATTGTTATTGAGGTTAATAATTCTATGGGATCAAAATTACCCCCAAATTCTATGATTTAAGCTGTTTTTGAGGGGTTTTTGGAAAAAAAACACCTGAATCCAAAACATACCCGAATCCGACAAAAAATTTTCAGGGAGGTTTTGCCAAAACGCATCTGAATCCAAAACATGGCCGCGGATCCGAATCCAAAACCAAAACATAAAACCCGAAAAATTTCCGGTGCACATCACTAATATTAATAGTAAATAAAAACAGAAAATATTGTGTCCCAATAATCAGTAACCTATGCTGTAGTCTGGACTAGTTGCATGATTAATGGATACATGATCCGATAGACGTATCCTAAACTTATTTTATACACAGCTGGGTTTGGTGCATGATTCTCATACTGCTTGGATCACGATCAGATAGACCTATTAAGGTGTGCTGTAGAAGTGGTTCTGTATAGCCCCCTTTGGTGGAAGGACTCAATAATCTCATGACAGAAACAAATCAGGGAAAGAACATTTCCTCAGAAGGTGCATCAATTGACCTTTTGAAATATTAGGCTTACAATGATGTGCACTTTTCTAATTGAGGTAGGATTGGGTGCTTATAAGTTTTATGTAATTAGATGTGTGAATGGTTGAGCCTATGACCTCCTAGATCACATCCAGTGGGCGGAATTCAAATGTTATCCCACCAACAGCCAGTAGATGGCACCCTAATGGAGCTATTCAATTGTAGCTTCGTTCGGGCATGATGGCTGCCAGCGCCTGCATTTCAGCTCGCATCCCCTGGGGATGAGAAGCTGAAATGCGCAAAAAGTGACCCATCTGTGCGCCCAAATGGCACTTTTCGCGATTGTGCCCAGCACTTTGGTTGGGTTTAGCCACTTTACGCTGCTAAACCCAACCTTTCTGGGCACAATCAGCACGATAACGGGCCTCAATCTCATTAGACATGAGATTGGGCGTGATATAATCAATTGAATTCTGCCCACTAACTTTATGTGACTGCTATTGTATGTGAAAGTGAAAGATAAATCAAAGGTGTTAGTGTTTACAGAAGAAACACACTGTTGTGCTGTGAAAAGACCCCCATTTCAAATAATAAGAAGATTGACAATGTTATGGCCAAAGAAAACCAAGGACATACCAAAGCCACCACCTCACATATGGAGGTCCTCAAATTCTTCCATGTAGGGATTACCATAATTTATCCCAAACCTGGTTCCCTTGGCCAATCCCATCACGTAAAGTAATAAAGTGTCAAAGAAGAGAACGTAATAGTGAGATAGACTCATGGAAATACGTGCAAGGAGAAAGGTCAGTGTCCCTATATCAGGTCACCATCTCTAGAAAGTTGATAAGAGATATGGTGGCCCAGTTGGTGTGGGATATTGGTATATAAAGATTTGACGTCTAGTAAAAGGAAATCATATGAATCTTTTCATGGATTAGAAAATTGTTGGGACCTGAGTGCAGTGACACCAATTAGAAGGAAAAAATCAACATGAAATAAAAGGTTGGAGGTAAAAGAATTGATTCCAGAAATAATGGGACAATCAGGTGGCTAGGTGAGTGACTTATTGGAAACAGAAATAGAGGCAAAGGAGTGAATAAATATTCATTCCTGGTTATGACCCCTTCGGTCAAAGCAGTGTCATGAAGAACTTTTCAACAAGAAAAAAGGTGGTGGTATCTGCATCCAAGACTCGATAAAAGGAGAAAAATCGCTAAGATGATTTAACGCTTCTTTGATGCAGTTCCTCCTATTCTGGACTTCCAGACCCCTTAACTACCCTCCCACCCACACACCCCACCCCCCTTCCTTATCTGCCTCCTTAATGATCATTGATGTATCATGAGTAATACTATATATTTGTATTTTTCTTTTCTATGTAGGTATCTTCTTCTACCTCTTAAATTAAAACCCTCTCTCTTTTTGTTGTCCCTGTGTTTCGATAGAATAGATTTCATGAATTCCAAAGATTTGGGCAAGGATGTGACTCTGAAAAAGCCACAGAGTCAATAATATTCCTGTCTCTTTTTCCCTAATATGTTCTTTGGGTGTGGCACTCATTTCTCTGTGGTGGTTGTGATGGTATAGGCAAGGGCATAGGGAGGGCGGTTCCGGTGGAGCTTGAGCTCCAGGCGCCCAAGACAGTACAGGGCGCCGCAGCTCGACTCCGCCGGAACCTTCACCTGGCCGCAAGCAGCTCGCAGCCGCAGCTGTCAGTCACTGACAGCTGGAAGCCCGAACTGCATCAAGTCTCTCCCTCCCCTCCCTCCTTCCCTCTCCTCTCCCTTCCCTCCTCTCCTCCCCTCCCCTCCCTCCTCCCCTCCGCTCCCCGATGGTCCGTGACTTGCGTGTGACGTCACGCGTCACACGGACGGGCGGAGACGCGGCCAGCAGCAGTCGGGAAGCAGGTGCGAGCAGGTGAGTATTTTTTTTTTTTGTGTGTTTGCGGCGCTACCAGGAGGCACAGCTACAGGGGGCATAATTACTCTGGGCACACCTACTGGGGGCACAACTACACCGGGCATATCCACTGGGGGCAAATCTACAGGGGGCACAACTACAGGGGGCAAATCTACAGGGGGCACAACTACTCCGGGCACAGCTATGGGGGGGCACATTTACTGAGGGCAAATCTACAGGGGGCACAACTACTCCGGGCACAGCTACAGGGGGCAAATCTACAAGGGGCACAGCTACTGGGGGCAAATCTACAGGGGGCACAACTACACCGGGCACAGCTACAGGGGGCACATCTACTGGGGGCAAATCTACAGGGGGGACAACTACTGGGGGCAAATCTACAGGGTCACAGCTACAGGCGGCACAACTACTGGATCCATAACTACAGGGGGCATAACTGTGGCCACGCCCCTTCCCTATGAAGCCACAGTCTTTTATTTTGCCGCACATCTTAGGCGCGCACTATGTTTAACCTGTGGGTTTGTGGGGGAGGGGCACCAAAGGAAACTTTCGTCCTGGATGCCACAAAGTCTAGAACCGACTTTGGTGGCCACGCTCCCAATTCAGTACAGGGGAGGGGGGCGCCGAAACATACCTTGCTCCAGGCACCATGACACCTTGCTACACCTCTGGGTATAGGTAATGGGGAGGGAAGGAATTTTGAGAACTAATGATATGGGATATCCTTACTAAAGGGCCATTGTCTCCATAACCAGATCAAGGGGGGGGGGGGGGGGGGGATACGCAACAGGGAATCTATAATTACTAGGGGGATAATACTAATGGAGAATGGAGAACAGTTGCCACTGGAGTGATCTTTTGCCATTGGTGGTGGCAGATAATTTTACAATGCCCCCTAGGCATATGTTTTTTTAATCACATTTTATTTATTTTTAAAAAATAGCTTAACTTATTTTTTTTTAAACTACAAGTACAAGGGCCATTTGGTACAAAAGTACAAAAAAGGTCAGTTAAGTGGTTAAAGCACAAAAGAATACACAAACATCTAGGGCCCAACCTGTCCCAGCAATTTTGTCAGAAGCCCTTACGGTGACGGGAGTGGAATCCGCACACATCTTTCCCCATATAACATTAATAACTAACATGTGCTAAACATCAACAGACAAAATAGGAAAAGAACGAAACAAGGTAAATGATGCTTAAACACCTTTTTTATTTTCCTCAAACTCTTTGAAGACCATAAATAAGCCCTAGTCGGTCAACTAGGGGCAGTGGTAAACAACTAGAAAATAAAAAAAAAGAAAAGGAACAAAAACATAACAGATAACAATGAGTCTGATTCCGAGATTGGAATAAAGCATAAAAGACCAAGTAACTGTGGGCTAGATTCAGATTTGTATGCAAACCTGATGCTTTACATACAAATCAGAATGGTTGGGGTCTGCACAGGACACGTTCTCATGTACAGCCACTCTGTGTGATCTCTTGCAGTCCCCCCTTAGCCGTAGCTTGATTAACATGCTGCTGAGTTTGGGGGTGTACCTGGGGATGAGACAAGAACTGTTCTACAAAATGGGGGGGGGGGGGGGGGGGGCAGTATCCTGAACCCAACAGAGAGGTTCCAACAGCCAGTCTGAGTGAGCTTCAGCTTATGCATACTGGCCTGAGGGCAGCAACCATCACAACCAAGTTGCAGTGCAAGGGGAGCAAATACATTTATTGATTTTGCATGCAGAGTAATACTGGCTGCTTGTGGGAAACTTTATTTTTACACTGCAATTTAGATTTGACTTTGGACACATCCCTCCCAAATCTAAATCTCTCTGCACATTTTAAATCTCCCCCACCTGCAGGGCAGCATGGTTTGTCCATATGCACAGTTACTTGCTCTCGTTTGCTTTACTTACACCTCAGAATAAGGCCCAGTATGGGGAAGGGCAATGTGCCCAACACCCAGCCTCAATACCAGATTCAGTACTGTGAAAGCACACTACCAAATCCACCAAAGTCACAATATGAAAATACAAAATAATGGTGATATACTGTATAGCACAAAAATAAAAAAAGATTATAAACAGCAGTGAACCATGTGCAATCATTAAAATGATACATGTGAAGCAGGTGAGGTGGCTGACCTCTGGGGGTTTGGCGGAAAGGATGAAAAAGAACTTATCTTCAGAGGGATCAGTAGAGATATGCCCATACCTCTGAGTTGTGGAAAAGGATGGTTCATCCAGAAAAGGGGTGGGCTGCACAGGGAACATGTCCTTGCAGCATGCTCCTGTTACATCACTCCCAGAGATGTGAACTGCCCCCGTAGACTCACATGTGCACGACATCTATTCACCGGCTGCTCACTCATTGTTGGCTAAACCCAAATACCCCCACCACTGCAGGACATTGCGACCCACAGGGATGGTGGGACAGTGCCAGAAAAATGGTACTGTCCCAGCCAAAGTTGGGAGGTCTGCCATAGGTTTGCCCATTTTCAGTTAACCCTAATTTGACTGTATAGAGAATAGCGCACCACTTATTATCAACTAAGTACTGATAGACAGATATAAACCTTCACATTTTTTGTGTGGCATATGCAGAGTTGTCTTGGAATATCAAAATCTCAAGGCCATTTATAAGTAGTTGCCTATACTGCCTGAAGGCTGCCAAAATATGCTCCTTAATTCTAAAATTGGGGAATCTAGCCATAATAATATGATTGGTTTGAAGGTCCTCTGGAGAGGTCAACACCTGAACAGTTTACTGGCCAATCAAAATGAATGAATCTTTTATCAATTCTGGAACACACATTAAATGGAGGTTGATTTTAAGATCATCTAATTTATCAGCATATCATTGTAGCTGATGAAACTGTGTAGCCACAGTGTTACCTCAGCATCACTAACTTTTATGTTCTAGTGGACTGCTCACCAAGCCTCTTTAGAGCAGAGTCAACAGAGACTTTAAAGGGTCTAATTTGGCATTTACCTTTTCATCTAACTTTGTATCTATCATAGGCAAAAATCTTGAGATATCTCCCTGGTCATAACAGTGATAGAAATGGGAGAATCTTGGTGAGAAGGGGAACCACCAGATCAGATCTCCTCAATCTGATGGCGAGGGTCAGGAGAAAAGAGGGTCAGTCTAGGAGCTTCTGCCTTTTGTTTATCCTTTTTTGGAAGTAACGCCGAGGAATGTTGATGTTGAGGTTTGGACATATATCCGTCCATGCCCACTAGGACAGTAATAGGTAGGGCCAATAGACAGGGAGGGACACCAACCACTAAACACAAATACTAAAAGGAATGCAACCTTGGTAAAACAGAAGGTTTTGGAACACATTTCTAAGTGAAACTGATCTAAATTCAGATTAGCCATTAAGAAGAAAACAGTACTTGACAAAATTTTAGTCAGAAAAAACAGGTACAGTATATCTAGACGGTATCCGGTCTTTAGGTCGACACTCATTAGGTTGACCACTATTGGTTGACAAGCATTAGGTCAACATGGTCACTATGTCGACATAGCAAAAGTTTTTTTACTTTTTCATACTTTACAATCCATGTGGACTATGACTGAGAATAGTAACCTGTGCCGAGCACAGTGGTAGTGGAGCGAGGCACCTTGCCCATTTGCTCACCATGTGAGGTGACACGGTGCACTAATTGGGGTTCCCGGTCACTTTACGAAGGAAATGGAAAAAAAATGTTTAAACAACTTATGTCAACCTTTTCCATGTTGACCTAATGACTGTGTCGACCTATTTCAGTAGTGTCCAATAGTGGTCGACATAATGACTGTTGACCTAGTTACTGTCGACCCAACAAACCACACCCATCTAGACAAGGGGTTCTCAAACTCGGTCCTCAGGACCCCACACAGTGCATGTTTTGTAGATGATAAAGCTGATTATCTTTACAGGAATGAAAGCTATACCTTAAACATACCTTAAATACACTTTAAACCTTTAGCCGCAGCGGCCGCAATACTTAATTCACACTCTACGCACCTTCTACGCTATTAGCGTACAGAGTCCCGTACAGGGTACGGACCTTGAGTACACACGCCGCGCTGGTGGTACAAAGTACTCACAGCACGTACACACCCAGAGATACACTTTAAACCTTCTACAGCAATGCTATGCAATAATAATACACTTTAAACCTTAGCAGGGCAATGAGCACACGACACCAATTGTGATTTTACCGCTGGGTTCCGACACCACAGTGGATTATTTCTGAAAGGAGGTTTACAATACAAATTATACACTACAATACAAGACAATATGTAACAGAATAATGGCTACAGGTCAATGTACATACGTGAGTATATTCGCGTGCGCTTCCCGGTCCGGTCCTCCGTCATCAAATAGATAACGTTGTGAGTCTTGTGTCAGGCCGGGCTGCAGCAGGCTTTATTTATACAAGTCTTCCAAAAGCAATACAATGGATACTGTAATCCCTTTGTCCATTGGACACAGGAATGCACTTTTACAGTACAGGAGAGGTCATAGGTTGATTTGAAAAGGTAGGCGATGTCTTTTTCAACCGCTCTGGTGGGTGGTCTCCTCTGGATTCCCGCCGCATACATAATATACAGTAAATACAGTTTATATCTATATTCTGCTTCTGCACATAACTATCCGCAGGAACATGCGATCTTCCGCAGACCAACACCGGAATGTTACCCTTAAAATACCCTACAGCTGGATACCAAATATCTGTCCCCTTTTATCCTGTAAAGGTGAATCCCTTTGTTCTGTAACCATTTAAACAGCTATAACTTTCTGATGTGGTGCAAGGAGACGATGTGTACATTGTGCACTATTTGGATTAAATATGTAATGTGTTTTGATGGCTCTCCATGCGTACACAAACTCTGCCGTAAATACCCATACCACGCGCCGATGCGCAGGACCGCGGGAGCGACCATACACAAATTGCGGATATGTGCACGCATGGCAGAACAAGTGCACGCGCAGAGGGCATGTGTGTGCAGTTTGTACGTGATGTGTGTTCTGCAATATTTTTCAACTTTGACAGTCCACTCTTTGGCAGTCACCAATAACTGCCACTATATAATCACTAAACAGAAAAATATCAATACAATATCTACAGACGATTGGATGGTCGGAGGAGGGTTGTAGGCGGGAAATGTATGACCTAGTGGGATAGTAAAAAGCATGTATGTATGAATCCATGTCTGAGGGGCATGTATCATCGTGCCGTATATGTTCTAGATAAGCTTCGAGGTATTGCGAAGTATACATTAAATCCTTCTTATCCCATATTAAGGGTCTGTAAGTGGGCCGACAAACACTACCGAGCTCTTTTCGGCTTCTTGTTCCAACAAATGGGGTGCACATTTAGTTGATGATACATGGAGGGGGAACATATGTGAGTGCTAGTATATGTGGATATCACCTGTCGACTATGTGTGTCATTAACTGAAGGTTGTAGAGATGAAGATAAGACACATATCTAAAATACATTCACATAGCATTTACATAAACATTCTTGGGTAGGGCTGATGTCTTTTCCAGATGGGTGTATCTGGGCAGAGGGGGAGACAAAGGAAAAACGGGTTAAAGAAACAGGCCATGGAATTCATTTGCAATCCTTATCATAACACTGTCTCTATGGATGGGTCGTAAATTAAATCTGCTGCTATAACAATGCCCTCGCTCCTTAGACTCATCAAATTTGTGCCGTGCTTGCACCGTGTCAGAGTTCGAACACACCTAAATATCAAGCCAATAATTATGACGACTCCCAGGATACAAAGGAGAAACTTCCCTACACTCATAATAACATTTTGAGCCCACTCTCCTAATCCTGAGAACCAATTTCGTGGGTACAACCATGAGACCCAGCCAGTCAGCTCATTACCCACAGCGGTCAGGGTAAGGTTATGTCTCCTCCGGAACTCCCACTTCAACTGCAATATATCATCCATCTTTTGATCGATAATCTCTGTGGGGTCGTTAGTACTGTTTGTAATATACGTACAGCACTTCACACCATACTGAGTTGCCAAAGTGACACAGTACCCACCCGTCACGGCTGTGATATAATTAAGGACCATCCTGTGCTGGATCAGTTCTGTCTTGTAAGCTTGTAACTCCCTTCCCGTATACCTGAAGGTGTCGTCATACATCTCAGTGATATTATCTATCAAGTTTGCTAGCGCATGGATATACCTATAATTTATAATTCCTCTGGCAGTACGGGTGATGTCTAATCCGAGAAGGAATTGAATCCCGGTGGATTCGTGGATCAAATCAGAAGCTACGTGCTCTGTCCTCTCTATGAGGTGTCTCTTGATGATGTGTTCATAGTGAGTATGAGTATAAGGAGCCTGAGCACTGCAGTGAACATCTTTCATCTTATCATGGGTTATGGTCAAAACCTCTGGCAACACTCTTCCAACATAACACAATCCCTCTGAGTTCGGGGCAAGCCACTTATACGCCTTCCTCCCACATATGAAATAGGCATCATCGGGGAGAACATAGGGGACAGAATATGACATTGCCATATTACAAACTTTCCAAGTGAAAAACCCAATCCCTAGTTCTCCCATCTGCTCAGTGCAAGTATCAGGCTGGATGATATGAGCACAGTACCCTGGTGATACTTCTCCAACCCACATGGTCTTGCTTCCTCGAGTATACCTATACCGAAAATAACTTCCACTGTTGGCTATTTGGCGTACAAGTTCAGAGTCTATGGGTATCCTATTAGCTCTGTGCGAAAAGGCCATTGTCTGGTTATTCCACGTCACTTCCAAATTTCCCGGTTTTCTGTAATTGGAAATATTGAAACATAATAATGATCTATCTACATGATACTGTTGGAGCTTCAAACTAGGGGGCCTAGAAACATTGAATTTCTTGTCCACCGGTATCCCACCCCGTAATTCGAGTACCTCATCTATTGCTAAAGGGTACGGTACTAATCCTGACTTGTTCTGACCTTGAGGTACTTGTGAGCACACCCAGCATTCTGTCTGGTTTAAGACCTTACCCACTAGTGAGTGGTAATCACTCAATGGATGACGGTCCATGTTGATATTAAGGCTGGACTGACATCTCTGGATGCACCCATCCTCAACTATGTTCTCACAATTCCTACAAATACAATTTTCCTCAGACAGTAACCCTTCACAGTGCCTCCGAGCTCCCTGACTACCAGATCGCTTTCTGATACTCGCCTTTGCTCGAGTGATGTGTTGCTCTTGAGATTCTACAAATCCATCCTCGCCATCAGAACCCATTCCAGATCCTTTCTCAACCTCTCTGGGACCCTCACCGAAACAGACTGTACTGGTCAACAACAGGATTAAAAGGAAAACCCGGAACGCAGTCTCTTGGGGTAAGTCGATCTTGTTAAGGGAAGAGAAGGGAAACAAGAAGGGGGAGAAAGAGAAGGAGAGAAGGAGGGTAGTGGGGGATGGAGAAAATAAAAAAAACTGCTGCGACAACCGCCTCTGGTCTTGTTGTTCTCCGCGCTCAGGTGCCGTCTCAACAGTACTGCCTCTCAACCTTCCCGGAACAGACACTCCAGTGATACGATGTTCTCTACACTCTGCTCTTTGTCACGGGTTCTTTCTGGGTCAGCGACCTTCTTACAGTGGGACGAGTGGACCCAAGTCTCTCTTTCGGCAACCTTTAATGCTGTCGTGCTGGTTAGCAAGACTTGGTACGGTCCTCCCCACCTGTCAATGAGGCAACCTGAGCGTAGAAAATTTCGAATCATTACATAATCCCCAGGTTCAATGTCATGACAATTATTGTTCGGTAGGTCAGGAATCACCAGCTTTAGATTTCTATTTTGATTCCTCAGCTGCTGGCTCATCCTAACCAAAGATTTTACAGTCACTTCGTTATTGCATTTCAAATCATCCTGGGGGTCTATCATTACATGAGGTTGTCGGCCAAAAAGAATCTCAAAGGGTGATAGGTTAAGGGGGGACCTGGGAGTGGTTCTGATGCTGTACAATACTAGTGGCAAAGCTTCTGGCCACAACAATCCAGTCTCAGCCATCACTTTGCTCAGCTTGTTCTTAATAGTGCTGTTCATTCTCTCCACCTTCGCACTCGCCTGTGGTCGGTACGGAGTATGCAGCTTGCTATTAATTCCCATCAGTTTGCACATTACCTGAAAGACTTCACCTGTAAAATGGGTACCCATATCGCTTTCAATTATTCGAGGGATACCATATCTAAACACAAATTCCTGCACAATTTTCTTTGCAGTGAACGTAGCAGTATTTGTGGCAGCAGGGAACGCTTCTACCCAATTGGAAAATACATCAATACAGACTAACACATATTTTAATTTCCTACAGGGTGGTAACTGTATGAAATAAATTTGTATTACCTGAAAAGGGCCGTCTGTCGGAGGGATATGGGATGGTTCTGTTGGTATTGACTTTCCAATATTCTTCCTCAAGCAAGTAAGACATGTCATTGCTCTCTTAGCCGCATGAGAAGAGAATCCTGGCGCACACCAGTAGGCTCTCACCAGCTTACAAATACCCTCTTTGCCCAGATGAGTCAGACCGTGTGCCGCCTCAGCTAAGCTTGGAAGATATGCTCTGGGGGCCACTGGCTTACCGTGTCCACCTGTCCAGAGTCCTGAGGACTCCTGGTCATACCCCTTTGACCTCCAGACCGCCTTTTCCTGGAGAGAACACAAATTTTGCATTTCAATTAATTTTTGTGTGTTGATTGTGTTGAATGTCATCAGTGATGTGATGTTCATTTGTATGGGGGTGCTGGCTGCTGATTTAGCAGCTTCGTCTGCCCGGCTGTTACCAAGTGAGATTGGGTCTTGGTTGTAAGTGTGTGCTTTGCACTTGATAACAGCCACTCTGTCTGGTTCTTGTGTCGCTGTTAGAAGCCTTTTTATGTGGGATGCATGCGCTACAGGTGTGCCAGCTACCATCATGACATTTCTGAGGCGCCATAGGGCCCTGAAATCATGCACTTCTCCAAAGGCATACCTAGAATCTGTGTATATATTGGCTGACTTACCCTTGGCCAATTCACACGCTCTGGTTAGGGCGACCAGCTCAGCAACTTGTGCTGAGTGCGGTGGGCCCAGGGGTTCAGCTTCTATGATACCTCTGTCATCTACGATTGCGTATCCAGTACACAAGTCTCCCGAGTCCGTCTGTCTGTGGCAACTACCGTCAGTGTAAAAGGTAAAGTCTACGCCTTCCAGTGGGTTGTCACTGATGTCAGGTCTCGCAGTGAAAGTCTGATTCAGGTATTCCATACAATCATGCGTATCAGTATCTGCACTAAATCCTCCTTCACCATCATTCTCATCCTCCACCCTTTGTGCCTGTCCAGGCACACTTGGCAGATAAGTTGCAGGATTTAGTGCGCTGCATCTTTTGATGGTGATGTTTACAGGGGCCATCAGTGATAATTCCCACTTTGTAAACCGTGCCGATGAGACATGTCTGGTTTGGGCGGAGTTCAGTAAGGCTGATACTGCATGAGGTGTATGGATTGTCAGGTTGTGTCCTAACACTACGTCTTCGCTTTTACTTACTAGCAAAGCTATCGCTGCAACACTTCGCAAGCATGTGGGGAGAGACCGCGCTACGGTGTCCAACTGTGCACTGTAGTAAGCTACTGGCCTGCTGGCATCACCATGTCTCTGGGTTAAGACTCCTGCTGCGCACCCTGCACTTTCTGTACCATATAATTCAAAAGGCTGCCCATAATCTGGCATACCTAATGCAGGTGCCTGTGATAGGCACTGTTTGAGTCTCTCAAAGGCCAATTCGGACTCATCTGTGTGCAAGATCTGATCTGGTTTGTTCGAGGAGACCATTTCTTGCAAAGGTAAAGCCAGTATGGAGAATCCTGGGATCCAGTTTCGGCAGTACCCACACATTCCAAGGAAAGTGCGGATCTGTTGCTGGGTTTGTGGCAGGGTCATGTTGCGAATCGCCTGTATTCTATCAGCGGTGAGATGTCTAAGTCCTTGAGTCAAGCAATGTCCCAAATATTTTACCCTGGTCTGGCACAGCTGCAACTTATCCTTTGAAACCTTGTGTCCCGTATTGGAAAGGTGAAACAGAAGCTGTTTCGTGTCTTTCAAGGATGATTCGAGTGAGTCAGAACACAACAATAAGTCATCGACATACTGTATTAATACTGACCCGCTCTCAGGTTGAAAGGATTGTAAACAGTCATGCAAAGCCTGGGAGAAAATACTTGGGCTGTCAATGAAACCTTGGGGGAGACAAGTCCAGGTGTACTGTACTCCCCTGTATGTAAATGCAAAGAGGTATTGGCTGTCAGGGTGCAGAGGGACAGAAAAGAAGGCAGAACAGAGGTCAATGACAGTGAAACATTTTGCAGTAGGAGGAATTTGCATGAGGATGACAGCTGGATTGGGCACTACGGGGAATTGGCTCTCAACTATGTTGTTTATCCCCCTTAGATCCTGCACTAGCCTGTAACCCCTCCCCCCACTCTTTTTCACAAGGAAGATGGGACTATTGGCAGTGCTGGACGTCCTGACTAGTATGCCCTGTTGTAGCAACCGCTCTATGACGGGGTACACTCCTAATTCTACCTCTGGCTTCAGAGGATACTGAGGGATTTTTGGAGCTATCCTACCGTCTTTTACCGGAGCTACATTCGCCATCAATCCAGTGTCTTGTCCATCTTTGGTCCAAAGGGAACCCGGTATTTGTGAGATCATTTCCTCTACCTTTGATGGACACTTGTCTATAACAGCAGAATGCGACATTAGCCTTTGAGGGGTGTCTAATATATCTTGCACTTCCTGAACGTGATTCTCAGGTATATCCAAGAAGACACCCTCAGGAGTACAGTATATGACACACCGCATTTTACACAATAAATCTCTTCCAAGCAGGTTAGTCGGAGCCGCTGCAGCCAGCAAAAAAAATATGCTTGGTTTGCAAGGGCCCTATCGTAATCTCTGCAGGTCTACTCAAAGGGTAGTGTTGCACTATTCCTGTTACTCCCATTGCCGAAATTGTTTTACCCGTGGTTTTCATACCTACAGTTGAATTTAACACTGACCTGGCCGCCCCTGTGTCTACAAGAAAAGGTAATGGTACACCAGCTACATCAACCGTGACCTCAGGTTCACTACCAAGGCTAGCAATCAACATTACTGGCTGCAGACTACAGGTGTGGCCCAACCTCTATTGTGTGGTGAGACCCTCCCGCAGCGCGTTGGCAGCTACGATATGTGGGGGAGGTAGCTGAGAATTTCCGTAGGTCTGCCCATCTCTCCTTGGGGGGTACCTCCTTGTTTCCCCTGCATGTGGCTCGTAACTTCTCTTATGTGGTCCCTGATCCCAATTATGTGAGTAGTAGTTTGGTTCGTATTCTCTGTCTAGGGTTCTATCTTGGCTATGCGCTCTACTACTCCTACAGTCTTTGGCAAAATGCCCTTCCTTCTTACAAATGAAACATGTTCTAGGTCTGTCCCAAACAACAGGGGTCCGGGTTTTTGGCTGATGGGGTTTTGCCGTAAGGGCCTGTATACTTACCGTCATCAGTTTTTCCCCCTGTGACTCCCTGTGTTTAATGATGTTCCTATCATGCTCGACAGCGGACTCTCTCAATGCAGCCACTGAGATACCTCTCCAGTTTGGTAGAGAGGTCTGTACCCTTGTTCTGAGTGCCTCCTTCAACCCGTCCATTAATACTGAAACAGCTACCTCCCTATGATGTGCATTGTCACTAATGTCCTCGATCCCAGTGTATCTAGTCATTTCCTGCAGTGCTCGATGAAAATATTCGGATGCCGTTTCACCTTCCTTTTGTCTTATGGAAAAGATTTTATTCCATTTGACAACAGTAGGGAAATATATTCCTAATTGCAGATTGATTTGTCGTACCTTCTCCTGAGTGTACTCATCAGTGATAGGTACTTCTTCGTCTAAATTGCAATCAGTTATGAACTTCGCGGGGTCAATATTGGAGAGTATACATAACCGTAGCACTGTTCGCCAATCTTTGTTTGTGGGTTCGGTGGCGTTACCTAACTCTTTAATGAACCTCTGGCATGCGACTAGATCCTTTCTCGGATCGGGAAATTCTGACATAATTGACCTCAATTCAGTCCGGGACCAGGGACAATGCATGGAAATGTTCCTGATGGGAGTGACTCCCTGAGCGTCAGTCTTCCCATTGGGGACTGCAATCACCCTGACAGGATTTAATTCAATTACATCATTCTGGTTTGATTCTACAATGTGGGGTGCTATGGTTTCTGCATAATGTACGGTACCGTACTTACCTGTGGACACGACCTCACTTATCCCTCCACTAGGGGGCCTGACTACTGCTCTTGTTGGTTGGGCCGTGCCCACCTGAGTGTCTTGTATGGTGGCTGCTAGAGAGAGTGCCGATATCGTGCTGGGCTCATCTTCTTGTTCGCAATCCTGGGGAAAATTTAAAACAGGGTACAACTGGCAAGGGTTAGGGTTAGTACATTTTGCAATTACACTCTTATTCTGTACCAATGTATCATTGCCTGTAGCCATTTTCTCCCCAACAATATATGGTGGTGGTGGTGGTGCCGTCGCCATTGTTTTCCCGCTAGGTTTGGAACCTGCTGCGCGAGCTAATTCCTTTTGCATATCCGCCTCCTGTTGCCATAAATTTAAACAGTCTGTATGTTTAATCCTTTGTTTCTTGGATTTTATCAGACATATCCTTAACCTTAAGTTCTGTAATACCTCTGGTTCAAAGCTGCCCACTCTAGGGAATGGTACCCTATCATTGTTGGTCATACATATCCACTCATTGCATAAACCTTCTGTGTGTGAACCACATTTTCACACATGATAAACCTTGCTGAGCCTTTTGGCCACAATTCTGCCTGAACCCTGTCTAAACGTCTCTTACTTGAGCAACTGGCTCCCATATTTGTGGGTCTCTTCTAATACCTTTAAAAAATTCCCACAAACACCAAAATACTCAATATAAGTAGACGGTGGAAGTATACCCGAGCACCTTCCACTCGCTCGCGCCCACGCTGGCCAATACGACGATACACTGTTGATAGCGGATCGCAATGTACCCAACTTAGGTCTCCTATCAGACCTTACACCGTAATTTCTTTCGGTGGAAGTTCTGTTTGGAATATTTTCCTGAGAGAGGCAGTGAAAATTTCCTTTTCGGTATCTTTCAACTGAAATTGTTTGTAGGGTGAAAAACAGAGAAATTAGATAACTATCCTTCGCCCTTTCCAGTGAAGCCCACCAGGGAGATTTCCCGAAGTTATCAAAGAAAAACCCCTTTGTCTATACAATCACGTCTGCGTATGCTCTTCCACAGCAAATGTGACACAATAATATCACGTTGCGCTATGCAGAACAAACGGACATGTGATGCAATAGCACAGCCTATAGATACTAGTTATCTATATGCCCTACGATCGTTGTAGACCACCTAGTAGACCACCTAGAGTTGTATGGGATACCACTCAGTCCACCAAGACCACCTAGTCCACTTTTTTTAATAACGCAGGGTTGCGAACCCTACGCCACCGGGTCTCTACTAACCCAGTGTGTACACCTAGACCACCTTGCAGTCCACCTAGTACACCTAGTTCTTGGGTTCAGTATCCACTCACTCCTGCACTCGCTCACTCAAATACACTTTATTTTTCTGTACAGAAAATTATCATTCAGACAAGCAGCTTTACTCCCAGAGGTAATACAGTAAATAAGGGTTTTATACTAAATTTTGGAAAACTGGGCAATCTTGTGTTATTGTAGCGTGGCTACTGTCCCACCTTTAAACTAAACGAACTATCGTGTGGTTTTATTATGCGCACACAACGCTACGCAAGCTTGCGTAATTACGCAACCGTGCGTAGCTTTATGCTACGTGTGTGGCCTTGCACTACGTGCACGTTTTGTGTACGCTGTCCTCACGTTCCGTACCACGTGTACCAATGTGCGGACGCAATAAAACAACTCACACAATTTCTATAAATGTGAGCAATATTAACTATAATCGCTCACTTAACACGCCACACAGTTTCTTTTCTGTATAAACCCTTATAACTAGGCCAGGCTGCGTTTGTGTTTTACACTTACTTCCTTAAAATTTATATTATGAATCTAGTAATCTGAATGTTATGGAAACAATGTGGGAGAGTATGCACAGAGTATGGGTGTACGCTTTTGTTGTGTACGCATTTGGCGCCAAAAATAAATTCACAGATTTTAAATAGCTTTTTTCCTGCTTACCTTACGAGTTCTTACCAGCATCCCTACAAACCATACAGAGCAGACACCATCTAATCAGCAATTAAGTAGGGTTTTCAGTGTATCCACCGACCAAGAAAAGGATACGTAGGATCCCTGTCCACCCTTATGCTGATAGATTATGTCTGCTTGTGACCTGTTAAGCAGTAAAAATGTGGAAAATTGGACGATGCCCCCAATTGATAAAGCTGATTATCTTTACAGGAAGGAAAGCTATACCTTAAATATACCTTAAATACACTTTAAACCTTTATCCGCAGCGGCCGCAATACTTAATTCGCACTCTACGCACCTTCTACGCTATTAGCGTACAGAGTCCCGTACAGGGTACGGACTTTGCGTACACACGCCGCGCTGACGGTACAAAGTACTCACAGCGCGTACACACCCAGAGATACACTTTAAACCTTCTACAGCAATGCAATAATAATAATACACTTTAAACCTTAGCAGGGCAATGAGCACACGACACCAATTGTGATTTTACCGCTGGGTTCCGACACCACAGTGGATTATTTCTGAAAGGGGGTTTACAATACAAATTATACACTGCAATACAAGACAATATATAACAGAATAATAACTACAGGTCAATGTACATACGTGAGTATATTCGTGTGCGCTTCCCGGTCCGGTCCTCCGTCATCAAAGAAATAACGTTGTGAGTCTTGTGTCAGGCAGGGCTGCAGCAGGCTTTATTTATACAAGTCTTCCAAAAGCAATACAATGGACACTGTAATCCCTTTGTCCATTGGACACAGGAATGCACTTTTACAGTACAGGAGAGGTCATAGGTTGATTTGAAAAGGTAGGCGATGTCTTTCTCAACTGCTCTGGTGGGTGGTCTACTCTGGATTCCCGCCGCATACATAATATACAGTAAATACAGTTTATATCTATATTCTGCTTCTGCACATAACTATCCGCAGGAACATGCGATCTTCCGCAGACCAACACCGGAATGTTACCCTTAAAATACCCTACAGCTGGATATCAAATATCACCTTACAACCTTAGTCTGTCCCCTCTTATCCTGTAAAGGTGAATCGCTTTGTTCTGCAACCATTTAAACAGCTATAACTTTCTGATGTGGTGCAAAGAGACAATGTGTACATTGTGCACTGTTTTGATTAAATATGTAATGTGTTTTGATGGCTCTCCATGCGTACACAAACTCTGCCATAAATACCCATACCACGCGCCGATGCGCAGGACCGCGGGAGCGACCATATGCAAATTGCGGATATGTGCACGCACGGCAGAACAAGTGCACGCGCAGAGGGCATGTGTGTGCAGTTTGTACGTGATGTGTGTTCTGCGATATTTTTCAACTTTGACACAGGTAACCCAGTAGGAGCACAGGTGTATTAATTACTCACTGACAAATTTTAAAAGGTCCACAGGTGGAGCTAATTATTTCACTTGCGATTATGTGAGGAGACCTGCAAAACATGCACTGTGTGGGGTCCTGAGGACCGAGTTTGAGAACCTGTGATCTAGACAGTACGTGGCCACAGTACGTGGCCACAGTGAGTAGCATAAATAGGATATCAGTAAACCAAACAACAGAATAGGGACACATACTGTAAAAATAACAAAATAATAGCAAGTAATTGCCAGTAAGTGGCAGCAAAACAACAGAAAGAAAAAAACATGTACATAACAGTGTACAAAGGATCTAATAATTCATGATTGTAAGGAATTGCACAGCTGCGAGGAAGTGGCTCTTTTATTCCAGGTCATTAAAATTCAAATGCAACAGTAGGCATCTGTAGGACAGAGGTTCCCAAACACGGTCCTCAAGGCACCCCAACAGTCCAGGATTTAGGTATATCCATGGCTCAATACAGATGGTTAAATCAAATTGTCTGAGATACCAATTAAGTCACCTGTGGCCCAGCATGGATACATTTAAAACCTCGACCGTTGGGGTGCCTTGCGGACCGCATTTGGGAACCTCTGCTGTAGGAGATAGATGACTCCTGTTAGCATTTGCAAAATCAGAGTGTTAAGTCAGAGAATGCAGCCTTGGCTACTCCTCGCGACCATCATGACCAATGGTCATGATTGGCGATGGTTTCAGGCACTGGCCAGCCTGCATAAGCTGAAGCGTACTCAGGCTGGCCATAGGCTCCAGACACCCTGGTCTAGGAAGACGCAGACCCTGGTCCCATCACACCTTCAAAACGGGGACGACATGTCCCCATTTTAAAGAACGGTACCAGATGTCGCCCCTCAAACTCAACAGCATGTCAATCATGCTTCAGCTTATAGGGGGCTGTGATCAACATCGCAAGACCCATGCTGCACATGCGCAGCATGTGTCTTGCGCCTGTCAAATTTGTATGTATGCTATCTGGTTTGCATACAAATATGAATTAGACCCAAACTGTAAAACACAGAGGGGCCTATTTATCAAATAATATTTGCCATATATTTCTCTGAAAAAAGCCATTTTCAGTGGTATATCTGCAAATATTAAGTATCCCGGGACTGCACCAAGGAGGGACAGCAGCAGATATTTTGCATAAACTAACGGGAGAGGGTTTGTCTGGGACTCTACCCGGCAATGGCCACAGTACATGCGTGGTCAGTAGACTGTGCATGCACCAGAGTCCCATCAGAGGAGTGAGGAGACTTCTGAAGTGATCACTTCCCTCCGAGCACATTGCAGGGATGGACTCCTTTTGGAGCCACTGTCCTGGTGGGCGTATATTGGGTGGTATTTAATGTGTTATAGTCACTAATAACAGCAATAAGAAATTACAATTGCCAGGTCTAAAACTCGATAAGTGAGAAATCTGCCTTGAACGATAATAGATAAAGAAGAGAAATACTGTAAAAACTTACCAGAATAGGCTATGAAAACAGTGTAGATGAAAAGCTTATAACAATAAACTACTGAATCAAAAACAGAACAATTTAAACACTGAAACAAGTCAGCGTATAGCAGAACTATAACAAAACAGCACAATATTAGCACACAAAATTGACGTAGGGGGTAGTTCAGACTGGATCGCGATCGCAGAAAGGAAATCAGAGAAGGGAAGGATGAGGGAGGTAGTGGGGAGACGGAGGCACACTAGGGGTGTATGGAGAGAGGGGGTTATGGAATACAAAGTTAGAGGGGGTGGCAGGTCTTTGTCCAGGACAGGAGTCGAGCCAGTGCAATGTTTCAAGGCGCTTTAGGCAAATGTACACAATGGTGTCCCTGCTTCCCAAAAACCATCTACTGAGTCC
Source organism: Pseudophryne corroboree (assembly GCF_028390025.1). Taxonomy (NCBI): domain Eukaryota; kingdom Metazoa; phylum Chordata; class Amphibia; order Anura; family Myobatrachidae; genus Pseudophryne; species Pseudophryne corroboree. Next base: position 481,453,241 of record NC_086444.1, read on the forward strand.
CTCTCATACACATTCACTCCAGATCCCTAATAGTACACAGTCACAAGTCAGGTGGCAGCTGCAAAAAGGTGTGTATGCGCACTAAAACAATGCAAATTGCTGCCAAAAAAGCATCATATACCATTTACAACAACTGACTCTAAGGTCTTTAAAGTTTAAAAATAATTATAAAACAGACATGTCCACGTTATGTAATAACAGAAACATCCTATTAACAATAGGTGTAGTTGTCTAGTGAACACAAGGTTCCTCCTTTCACACACAGGCGACCAAGTCTCATGCAAGAAATCCTGATTTAGGAGAATAGAATGTTGGGAAGTATGACTTTGTGTTAGGAAGCATTTATCCCTAACTCACCTCTCTTAGTCTGCAGTAACTGGGAGAGGGGGGGGGGAGATGACAAAGATGTGTTTTCAAAACTTAGAAAGCAAACTAAATAATTACTTGTGCTGCACTCTTGGATGTGAAGGCCCATACACACTAGCCAATTTTGAGCTCAAAGTAGCTCACTTTTGGCGTTTTGAGCTACTTTGAGCCCAAACTCGTCCAGTGTGTATGGGCAGGCGATGATCAGTGAGCACTGATGCGCACTTCCGCATCATCGTTGGCCGCTGCCGTCCATCGGGCTGTTTGTACAGATGAGTGAAGCACTTTCCACTGTCTCCTACTCTGCGCTTGGCTAGTAGTGAGGGAAGGAAGTGCTGGAGTAGAAACAACAGGGGTGGTAATGCAGATCTGATCGCAGCAGCAAATTTGTTAGCTAATGGGCACAACCATGTGCACTGCAGGTGTGGCAGATATGACATGTGCAAAGAGAGTTAGATTTGGGTGGGTTATATTGTTTCTCCATGCACTTATCACTGCTTTATCACTTCTTTATCCCTTCTCCAGGCTTAGTACATCTGCCCATATCTAAGAGCTCAAAAACAAGTTATTTGGAATTAGTATCCTTTGACTCGCCCAAGGGTTGATGTTATTTCTTATATTCATAGGTCCCAGTAATCTGTGAACATAAACAGTAAGCAAACTCCAATGCCCGCTGGCTGGTTGGAGTGTGGTAATTTAATTTCGTGTTCACTGCATACATTGTCACACAAACAGCTAATCCCTGGTCTCTGCCATTTGCTGCCCGGTGATAACACAGCAGCTGGCCGCCCCTGTTTGGTGCGCCTGGTTGTGAGCCGAAAGCCGTGGCAGTGGATTTTCTCCTTGTTCGACCGCTGTTAGCTTGTGTCTGGATGTATGACAGCCAAGTGCTGGGTTGGTCGAAGACACATTGACAGTAATGCTCTTTCCACCTCCCCCACTTGCTGCGTTGCACAGAGCTGAATAGCTGGGTTTTCTCAATACAACTCCAGTAGTTGGTAGGAGGAAATATGTCGATCTTGTTGGAAATATTAGTAGTTCACAGCAAAGCAAGTCTTCATCAGAGCGTTTAGAATTTGGGCCTTAGACAATGCGTTTAGAGTTTGGGCCTAATTCACTAAGGATTGCAAATGCAAAGCTGCTCACAACAGCTTTGCAATTGCAGTACTTAGCAATGCAAATGCAAGAGGAGACGCATACCACCACCTGCCTGCATTTGCAATGCAATCGCATCTGCGATGAATAGCACACACAGGACCCGACCATCCTGGAGATGCAGCAGGGATCACATATGCGATCCTTAATGAATCACCACCTTCATCAAGATGTAATTCAAGTCTCCATATTGTCCATATTTATAATGGTACTAAATTCACAAATTGGGGACTCCTGGGTATAATTAGGTATTCAAATAAATCATTCTCAGGAGAGAGGGTGTATAGGAAGATGTTATCCATAAGGATAGATCTGACATGGATTTAGAATTGCAGCATTGTGGCTAATGAGAATCCAGTTCAGGTATTACTGTTGTTCATGGTTGAGAAGCAGTTGATTACAGGTGCCTGTAAGAGTCTGTTAAAAGGGTTCCAGGCACAAGGGAACAATGCTTCTGATGGTGACTAGCATCCAGAAGGGGGTGCTGGACCTGTACTAAGGTGAACCTGTATCGCTATGAATTTGTACTGATATGCTCCTGTACTGCTATGCATCTGTACTGATGTAAACCTGCACTGCTATGCTGAAAGACCCCTGTGCTGTCCTGCCTAACAAAGAAATAAAGAAACTGGTGGAGTTTATCCGGTCTATGGGGGTAATTCAGACCTGATCGTAGCAGCAACTTTGTTAGCAGTAGGGCAAATCCATGTGCACTGCAGGTGTCGAAGATATAACATTTGCAGAGAGAGTTAGATTTGGATGGGTTATATTGTTTCTGTGCAGGGTAAGTACTGGCTGCTTTATTTTTACACTGTAATTTAGATTTCAGTTTGAACACACCCCACACAAATCTAACTCTCTCTGCACATGTTATATATGCCCCCCCCCCCCTGCAGTGCACATGGTTTTGCCCAACTGCTAACAAATTTGCTGCTATGATCAGATCTGAATTACCCCCAATGCCACAGTATACGCTAAAATAACAATTTTATAAAACCAAAGACCATACCTATATAACAAACTCTCAAGAATTTATAAGAGAATCCAATCTCAATGTATTATTTTTATTCCTATGCTGGAAATAAAATCTGAACTCATGTATATTTTAATTTTTTCTCTCCTTTATAAAACCATTGCACCCTTGGTTAAATGTATATATATATATATATATATATATATATGTCTACTAAGATACTGGTGCCGTAATCCCGACCGCCGGAATGCTGGCAGCAGGGGGAGTGTAAAAGAGACCCTTGCGGGCTTGCTGTGGGCATGATGGCGAGCTATGCGCGACATGCTATTTATTCGCCCTCTATGGAGAATAAATAGCAAGAGGGAGAATAGCTGTCGGTATCCCGGTGGTTGGGATTACGGCGTCATATGCTGAGTGCCGGGATCCCGACAGCCGAGATATCGAGCGCCTTATATATATATATAATCAGAAAAAAGACGGCGTCACTCCAGGTCTTTCAAATAGTAATGGTGTAATTCAAATGAACATCACAAAAGCCCTTTTTTTTTTCAAATAGTAATGGTGTAATTCAAATCAACATCACAAAAGCCAACGTTTCGGGGCCCGTAGCCCCTTTGTCAAGGTGTGTGCAGTGTAAAGAAGAAAGAGCCTTACCTTTTAAAGATCCGTGTCACCCACTGTGAGGAGCAGCTTTGCCCGCGCCGTCACCGCTGCTGGTTGCCGGGGGACTTCCGGCGTCTCGTGGACTCCTCGTCACGCGAAGGCGCCCGCCCGCTTCCGGTGTCCCGCAGTTGTGACGTATCGATTGGGTCCCGGCCGTGGTGTCCAAAGCAACCCGTGCCGTTTGCCAATGCGCTTGCGCGCCGGGTTCTGCAGGAGAGCAATAAATGTGAAAGAGTAGTGGTGTAAATCATACAGCATATTGGTGCTACGTTTAAAACTAAATTTAAGTATACATAAAAATAAAAATAAGCCAGGTTCACACTACCGATTAACAAGGCTATATGTCCTATCATACTAGGGCCCTGCGAGGTTCTTAAAGGCAATCCGGGGTTATATACCTTATATGTGTGCTTATTGTATGCAGAGTGACAGGACTGGGTTGTACGGAAGAGGAAAAGGGAAAAGTGAGGGGAAAAGGGGGGGGGGAGGGAAGGAAGGGGAAAGGGCAGGGGAAGAAGGGAAGAGGGGTGGGGGGGGGAACGGGTAGGGGAATTGGCTACCTAAATATCTAAGAGGAGGATTGGTCTTAAACATATGATACGTTATAGAGATAACCTTTTGTTCTATTGCAGTATTGTCAGGGCAGAGAACTGGAAAAATAGATACGTAAGGGGAGAGAGAAGTAGAGCCCAACACCCTATATTGTCTGTATAAATCAAAGGAGAAGGGGTATGCATAGTAAGTGTCCACAGGAGGCTGAGTAGATTCATGGACTTATTTCTTTGTTAAGGTGTTCCACAGGATATGCTCATTAAGTCCTTTCGGCTGTATTGTTTCCAGCTTGAATATCCATCGTGCTTCCATATTCAGCAGCTTCCCATTTCTATCACCTCCTCTTGGACTCATGGGGATGTGATCTATAATCATGTACTTCAGCGCACTGAGCTGATGTTGCTTGTTCACGAAATGTTGTTCACGAAATGTTGGGCTACTGGTTGATCTGATTTTCCATTCCTGATGGCTGCCGAAATAGCCGATCTGTGTAGTGCCATCCTTTGCCTCAGGTCCCTGGTTGTCTTCCCCACATATCCTAGTCCACACGGGCATGTAATAAGATAAATTATGTGCGTTGTAGTACAAGTTAGAACATGTCGGATACTAAAGACTTGGTCTTTGCTAGGGTGTTTAAATTTTGATCCTGTTAGTAGGGATTTACATGTAGTGCATCCCAGGCATTTGTAACGCCCGGGTGCTTTTGTGAGAAAGTTCACCGGGGGGTTAGTATCAAATCCTGTAATATCTGAATGTACTATGTAGTCTTTGATATTCTTGCCTCTCGTGAAACAATTCATCGGTCTCTTTGATTTAAAGCATCTTAATTTGCTATCGGTCGCTACAATTGGCCATAAGGCTTTAGTAGCTCTCTGAACTACCGGGCTGGAGGTGCTGAACTTACTGGTCCATGGTATGATGTCCTTGTTGTCCCTTGAAGTTTTCCTCAGCAGTATATCTCTTTCGAGATTTAGGACTTCCCGCTTTTGCTCATGGAGCTTGATCGGGTCATACCCCCGCTCTGTGAACCTATTCATGACTTTGTTCAATTCTGTGTCTAGTGTGTCATGGTCACTGTGTATCCTCACTGTTCTCATCATTTGTGACCTTGGTAGTCCTCTGATGAGTGGCTTGGGATGATGGCTGTCGACCCTCAACAGCGTATTCTTATCTGTCGGTTTAGAATATAGGGTGGTGCTGATCTTCCTATTCTCAATTTTGACTGTCACGTCCAGGTAGTTCATGCTAGCCGTATCATTCTGAAATGTGAACCTGATATGTTTCGCTTTCAGGTTGATGTCTTCCATTAGATCTTTGAAAAGTTTTTCTCCACCCGTCCACAGCATAAATACGTCGTCTATGAAGCGACAGTATAGTAGTATATGTTGTGCTATGTTTGGATCCTTGAAGAAAAGTTTATTTTCCTCCTTAAACATATACACATTTGCGTACGCTGGCGCTACACTACTTCCCATCGCGCATCCATTGCGTTGTAGGAAGTATTTCCCGTCAAACAGGAAATAATTCCTATGTAGTGTTAGGGAGAGGAGATGCATAAATAGATCCAAGTTCACTGCCTTCATATTTTCATCCTGGAGAAACTCTCTGACCGCCTCCAACCCCTCCGTGTGAGGGATGCTTGTGTACAGACTACACACGTCCATTACACACATCTGTGTGTTCAGTGGGACTGTGTCTATATTTTTCAGCCTTAACAGAAAATCTGTTGTATCTTTAATGTACGTTGGTTGTTGCGTGACCAGAGGTTGTAGTACACCGTCCAGAAATTGTGATATTGGCTGGTATAGAGAGTCTCTTGCCGAGATTATAGGTCTCCCAGGAGGCTTCTTGTTGTCTTTATGAATCTTGGGTGTGGTGAAGAGAACCGGTACCGATGGGAATTTCTGCGTTAGTGCGTTGTGGATCTTGCTGGAGATGTCGCCTCTGAATTCAGCTTCTTCCAGGACTCCATCTAATTCTTGTTTGAATTTGTAAGTTGGATCCATCTCTAGCACTTGGTATGTCTGTGTCTCCCCCAATTGACGGTAGATCTCTTCCCGGTACTCACGTACATCTTGGATTACCAAACCCCCGCCCTTATATGCCGGACGGAAGACAACATCTTTGTAGCCACTTAGATCCTTTAGTGCATCCCTCTCACCTTTTGACATGTTGTTCCAAGGTGGGATGGGGGCACTGGTGTAGCGCGTAACAGAGTCGTCCATTAGCCGTATAAAGGTTTTTAATGAAGGGTTGGCTGACTGGGGGTCAAATGTGGAAGTTGAACGGGTGGTTAGAAACTTATTGAATACCGAGGTATTTGTTTGTGTGTCCGTATGATCTTGGAAGTATTCCTGTAGCCTTAGTTTACGTGAAAATTTGTGTAAGTCCATTTTCCAGGAGAAAGCATCGTGTCTATTGGTTGGGACATATGAGAGACCCTTATTGAGAACCTTAATCTCTAATGGTGTGAACGTTCTTGAGGAGAGGTTGTATATTAGGTTTTGTTCTTGGCTGCTCGACTTCTGTAGTCTCTTGTTTTGGCCCCCTCTACGGGTGGCCGCCCTCTTGCTCCTTTGGCTTTGGCGTGTGCTTCCCCTAAAGGGATCTCACTTAGCGGGGTCGAGATTTCATCTGAGTCGGGTGCTAAGAATTCGCTGTCGCTGTTTGAGGAATGGTTATATTTAGATCCTCCATCTCTTCTCTTCCTCCATTCCCTCTTAAAGGTATAGTTACGTGGGCTTTTGTGATGTTCATTTGAATTACACCATTACTATTTGAAAGACCTGGAGTGACGCCGTCTTTTTTCTGATTACATGCCCTAACAAGCACGGAGGGCACCCAGGCAACTTACATCAGCAGGACCAGGAGTGCCGGGCACCATTGGTACAATATATATATATATATATATATATATACACACACACACACACACACACACACACACACACAGCGGATACTGGCACTCCCAGGTAATAGAGATACAGCTTTGCTGGTTGCCTTCACAAAGTAATAATGTAGACCACAGTGGGTGCGGCACTCCAGAGCATATAAAAGACACAGTGTAGACATGCTAAAATTAGCAACATTTCAATGCAACAAAACAAGACAAGTTCATACTCTATAAAGACCATCTCCACCAATGAAAGTTGCGCCATTTCCGGAGCAGGACCATGCACCCGGCCGAGGGTGCGGTTTCAATGACATCATCACGTTCCACATGCTCGCGGCTCCCGCAATAGGTGTAATCTTTTATTCACTGACAAAGGAGACGATTTGTTTATGACACAGATTCATCCAATGAAGGCAGGACCTCTGTGAGTGATCAGGACACACCTGGTGATGGCAGCAGAAAAGACCATGCACACCCTTTAGGTGTGACAACTAGGTCCAAATACGGCAGAGGTCGCGGTGATACACCAGACGAGGGGGACAAGTGCAAAGGCAGAGGACATAGAAGAAGACCGCCACTTCCACGGAAAACCGAGTGGTTAATCTTTCCACATATAACCTCTCAGATGTTAAAAATAAGGTGCTCTCTAAAGGCGTGTCCTTTATGCCTACAGTCCGATTTGACTCCTTTCAATGGCAAATTGAGCAACATGCACTTCATCGGCAGCTTAAGCTTAAAGAACTTTTCGCTAAATATAATACATATATAGATATGACTGCAATACCATTACCTGTACAGTTGCGTAAACTTCAGCCACGGTCTACTTTTGATCCACAGTCCCATAATGCTACACTTAAAACATTTATGCAACTGTTTGAATTGGAAACTCAGTTGGTGGTATCTGGAACACCTATGGGAAGAAGTAATCTCACTAGTGCCGGACATCTCGCAATAGTGATTACATTTTTCGATCTGCAGATAAGGGGGGTGCTCTGGTCATCATGAACATTCAGGACTACAAAGAGGAAATTATGTCACAATTGAGTGATACTGTTACGTATCAAGTCTTAACAGAAAATCCCACTGCTAAAGTCAAAGATGCACTTCAACGATTACTTAAAAATGTGTTCGATACAAAAGTGATTACACAGGACTTAGCCAGAGCACTTATTCCAGCGTATCCAGCTACGCCGAAATTGCACAAGTCCGTGACAAAATCACCTGGCCGACCCATTATCATGGCTAGGGGCTCCCTATTACAGTGTACAGCAGTTTATTTAAACACTTTGGGGGTCATTCCGAGTTGTTCGCTCGCAAGCTGCTTTTAGCAGCTTTGCACACGCTAAGCCGCCGCCTACTGGGAGTGAATCTTAGCTTATCAAAATTGCGAACGAAAGATTAGCAGAATTGCGAATAGACACTTCTTAGCAGTTTCTGAGTAGCTCCAGACTTACTCGGCATCTGCGATCAGTTCAGTGCTTGTCGTTCCTGGTTTGACGTCACAAACACACCCAGCGTTCGCCCAGACACTCCTCCGTTTCTCCAGCCACTCCCGCGTTTTCCCCAGAAACTGTAGCGTTTTTTCACACACTCCCATAAAACGGCCTGTTTCCGCCCAGAAACACCCACTTCCTGTCAATCACACTCCATCACCAGAACGAAGAAAAAACCTCGTAATGCCGTGAGTAAAATTCCTAACTGCATAGCAAATTTACTTGGCGCAGTCGCACTGCGGACATTGCGCATGCGCATTAGCGACTAATCGCTCCGTTGCGAGTAAAAAATAACGAGCGAACAACTCGGAATGACCCCCTTTGTTTCAGCCAAGCATACGTCAACATCTGGGATACCTCTTAGATAATGCTACCTTGTTAAATAAGCTACAAAAACTACCAAGATTTGAGGGAGAGGTGTGGATGTGTAGCATTGATGTTAAAAGCCTGTACACGGTTATACCACTTGACATGGGCTTTAAAGCCGTTTTTGAGCTTTTGAACAAAAATCCTTTGTATGTGGGTCCTGACCTCCGTTTGATTTTAGAGTTGTTACGCTTGATTCTAACTGGAAACTTCTTTATATATGATGGTAAATTCTATTTACAGCATGTTGGTTGTGCAATGGGGTCCAATGCAGCCCCATCTTACACTATCATGTTTATGTTTGCAATAGAGAGTAGGGATGGCCATCGACCAGTAATGATTCAAAATCATTGATGGTCTGATGCCGATGTTGCATACTTTTACCATCGATGGCAGGACACAGAGCATAGCTTCGCCCATGACACCCGCAAAGCCTTTCCCCAGGCTGTGATTGGTCCGAGGGTCATTCATAGAAATTAGATGGATGGCCATCGATGAGAGTAACCATTAATGGTCTCCCATATTATAGTTAGCAACCATCGATGGTGAACACACCAATGGCCATCCCTAGTAGAGAGTGATTTATTTTTTACATCTGATGACCTGCTGCTGTTTTGGTCCGGTGCATAAAGTGACATTATCAATGTAATTGAAAATCATAATCATGGGCCTAGCCCAGTAAAATTATCATATACCATCAGTAATCAGGTTTTTAATTTCCTGGATGTGTCTATACAATTAGTTGAAGGAGCCATACAGACTAGTCTTTTTATTAAATTATCTGATCGGAATAATTTACTACATTATACTAGTGTGCATCTTAGATCCCTAATTCGTGGGTTACCTTACTTGCAAATGTTGCGAGTCAAACGGATTAGATCAGACCCCGTTACAGCAGAATAGCAAATGGACTCGATGATTGATAAATTTCTCCTTAGAGGTTATCACTCAAAAGCATTACTGGAGGCTAAACATAGAGTCTTTGCCACCCTTAGGGATCAATATATGGCCAGCAAAAAGGGTAATTCTAAATTTATCCCGTGGGTAAATGGATATAACCATTTTAGTGACTCTATTACTAAAAAAGCCAAGGAATTATGGCCCATGCTTCAAACAGACCAGGAGTTAGACCTCCATGACACTAGGATTATTCCTTGCCACACGAGAGGCAAAAGCCTCCATGATATTCTGGTTAAAACGGATGTCACCGATTTGAGTTCCCTCTATGGTGTATCCAGAATTCCTGGCAAGTTGAGCTGCATAAGGTGCACCTGCACCACATGCCAATTTATGTTACCTGGAAATCTATTTTTCCATCTACTCTCAGGAAGAAAATATGAAATTAAACATCAATTGACATGTAACTCAAGATTTGTGGTGTACCAGATCATTTGCTCGTGTGGCATGTCATATATAGGCAAGACAGAGCGTAGCTTTAAGAAGAGGATGACTGCACTTCGGTCATCAATCAGGAAAGCATTACAAACTGGTGAGAGCGAGCAACCGGTGGCGCAACATTTTGTCACGGCCCGGCATACATTAACATCAATCCATTACAGGATGGTAGACCGTATTCCTCCCAATCAACGGGTGGAGGGATGGGGAAAATAAGCCATTAAAACTACTACAGTGTGAATCACGGTGGATACACCATTTAGGGACCCTGGCACCTAGAGGTCTTACTGACCATTTAGGACTTAATAATTTCCTATATTTAGTTTATCTTATCTGCTTAGTCTAACATAAAGTATAATGTGGAACCTAGCCTATATATTTTGTTATGCTGATGTACCCAGCGATTATTGTTATTTATAGATATTAGTCTGCCTGGCATTTAATACTGTCTATCTTTTGCATTTTCTTGTGAGGATTATATTTCTTTTATACCTGTATTGTTATATGTTGTCACCCTATTGATATTCCTCATTTGATGCGTAGAGGAGAGGATTTCTGTTTAATATATTGTATTGTTGACAGTGTCACTATGGTGATGGGTAATCACTTGATGACGCCTATTACGGGAGCCACGAGCATGTGGAACGTGATGACATCATTGAAACCGCACCCCCAGCTACGGTGTGTGGTCCCGCTACAGGAACGGCATGACTTTCATTGGTGGAGATGGACTTTATAAAAGGTATGAACTTGTCTTGTTTCTTGTATGCCTGATGAAAATGCCCAATAAAGGGCATTGAAACATTGCTAATTTCAGCATGTCTACACTGTGTCCTTTATATGGTCTGGAGTGCCGCAACCACTGCGATCTATTTATCTATCTATCTATCTATCTATCTACACACATACACACACGCACACACGCACACACACACACACACACACACACACACACACACTAAACCTAAAAGTAATAAAGATTTAATTCAAAACAAAATGTAAAACTATAATTAAAACTAGAATATCATAGTGTCACGCCTGAGGTCTGACTCTGACCAGTGGAGATCTCAGGCGAAAGGGCTGACTGGAATGTGACTCTGGGAGCTTTAATGAAGATTATACATTAAACTTGAGCGTAGGTGTGGTACCCCACCCTTGTGGTACCCCTCGTGTAAGCATTAGAGCTAAAGTTGAGCTGGTGCGAGCGCAGCAGCGATGGAGACCGCTGCTTCCAGAGAGAGGGGAGCCGGAGGAGTCGCGGCGGTTACCCAGCCAGCAATACCGCCTGTAGTGCCAGTGGGTGGAGACGCGCTGTGGTGGAGCGCGGAACCCTGTGTGCCGGGCAGACGCAGGGAGACAGAGGCCAGCCTGAGTCTCGCCAGGGGCGGCTGGCCCACGAGAGAAGCCACAGCAGGTGTCATCAGGAGAGGTGACCAGCAGGAGCCAGCAACTGACACAGGTACCACCCTCCCCTCTAATCCACCCAGCTGTATATCCGGCAGCACACCAGTCCTGTGGGGAGAACTAGATCTAACCCCTAGCATAACTGAACCTGTCCAAAGACTATAAGGGAGAATCAGACTGATTAGGGCAGCTGCATCCAGCTATTGGGACCCTGTACACCCCTTTCCTGTGGATTTCCCCATACCGAATTTTTCTGTACCAATGAACTATTATAAGTAAACTGCTCTGCTATATAGTGACTGTGTATGCTCTACAGCGCCCTCTATTGGAAACTTGTGCTATATATTACCAGTAGCTGCTCCACAGCACCACCTATTGGATTACAAATACTGTGCACAATGCGAAATCACTCTACAGCATCCCCTTTAGGACATCGATATAGCTGGAACATTTTGTCATCAGCATAAACTGAACAGATCCAATCTAGCGCCATCTTGTGGACACGCTAGTGATTACATGGTTTAGGCAAGCTCATTCGGATACTGTACCTTGGTTTGCATAAATGCTGAGTGGTACTACGGCATTATGTGTGGCTAATATAGGCCAGGACGCTGCAGTGCCTAGTATATGAAGTGGCTAGTTATAAAGTGGTAGCTTAAATCAATAGCAGTGTTATACCTGAATGCCATTAGTTACATCTTCATTTGATATCGACTGCAAAATTTACTCCTCCTCCTCTCTCCTTCTCACCAACAGGTAAACCATATTGCAGCAGAGTATTGCAACTGCCTTACTAAAGTTTTACTTGGTAAACCATATTGCAGCAGATTATTGCAACTGCCTTATTAAAGTTTTACTTGGTAAACCATATTGCATCAGAGTATTGCAACTGCCTTACTAAAGTTTTACTCGGTAAACCTACTCAGATCAATATTGCAGATTTTTTTTTTTAAATTACATTGCATGGTTTAAAGTTTAGAAAGCTGTTCTAAGTGGATTTATATCTGTCTATGCAAGAAACTTATAGTGATTGAGTGGGGTTTACTGACCTTACATTTGTTAGATTTGATTAACACCTTTTGCTGGAGGTGGAGGGTTGCTGTGTGGGGGAAGGGGTTGTTATCAGAAAGAACATGTGTTTGTAGACTTATTTATTCAGTATAGGCCAGGACGCCAGTCCCTAAGGACGCTGCAGTGCCTAGTATATGAAGTGGCTAGTTATAAAGTGGCAGCTCAAATCAATAGCATTGTTATACCTGTGTTAAGCCAAAGGAAAACAGAAGGCAAACAAAACCAGGATCAGGAGCCCTTCCCTCACGTCTACCATGACAATGCCAAAAACAGGCTTACCACCTCTCTGGCTGAGAACATCAAGTCTGCCCCTGGGCCTAAACCTAAAGATGAGCAGGGAGCTGTGGGGGAGAGCACCAGGACCAGGCTCAGCGGGGACATCTCTATTGGTCCAGAGGGTGCTATCCACATTCTCATACCCATCCGTACCATGATCTTTTCAAAATAATGTTATCAAAATTTTCCTTCTGACACTGGTTACTTGCAATTGTTTTTTATCTCCCCTTTTGTTGTGTATGTGTGTATTTTTTTCACTCCCACCCCACTGTGTGCTTTTCCAGCAATGTTTACCTCCACTGATTGCACACCCTGCCATTGCGCCCTACATACAGGGTACATCATACTACTACACAAGTCTCAGTTTTCCCATATATGCTCTGGGCCCTTGTATGGCTCACCACCCATGGTGTAACCTTCAAAGTGTGCCCAACAGGGCTGCCTCATCTGGTACGCTTGTGGAAGGGATGAAAAATATATGGACCTGGTAGTTTTATCGGAACCCTACTCTGAACTTTAGGACTCTGAAATCACCCCCATTCCACCCTGGGTAATCCTATGCAGAGCGCCCAAGATGGCTGCCGCACTTGGTACCTTGTGAGGGTGGAATACACAACCCTTGGAAGTTATTACCCAAAATGCCTACACCAATCCTGCATTATGCTTTCTGCGTGCTTAAGGTTTTCTTTTATTATGTCTGTGTGGCCTATCTATTGCTGTCTTACTTAAATATTCTGTGTTATGTGCTTTGTTTTCTATGTCTGTAAAGCGCCTTGAGTCCTGTTGGAGAAAGAGTGCTGTATAAATAAAATTATTATTTTTATTATTATTAATGTAGTTGATTACCAAAGTAATTCATGTGCCTTAATTGAAGCATTGCTGATTTATGCTTGCGGTTACAAGTTAATTTAACTTATATATGTTGTTACACATTATATTTAGTTTGTAATAACCCAATTTCATTAATAGTGGTGCCCCACAAAAACCTGCAACAATAAATCGTTGTCACCATGCTTTTGTCTGTTATCTATCTGTGGGGCTGTCTTGGAGTGTTCATTCTTCTGCCACAGGCTTCTGTGTCAGGGAAGGCTTTAGAACTGTCGAATCTACTAGTCGTCTGGAAGATTCAGGTACGGCACTACACCATCACTGGGGTGATATTACAATTTGGTATCTACGAACAGGATTACAGATACCCTTGTGAAAGGTGAGTTGTCACATCTGCAAGACGCATCAGACATGGAAGAACAACTGCAGCCCATGGACACTACCCCGAGCTGCAGAAGAGCGCCTGAGGCACCCAACCTAGCACCCTCAGCGGCGGTAATGCCAACTGCACCGATCACCATGCTCTATTACTTTGGGGCCCCATGGCTTCCGACATACTCAGGTGATACCAGCCTACAGGGGACCAGCTCCTTCAGGGAATTCAAGGAAAAGCTACACTCAATGTTCCGGTTATACACGCTGAGCGAGGAGCAAAGGGCAGAGATTGTCATCGGCAAGATAAAGGGCCATGCGCTACAGGAGGCCTGATCATGGTCGGATACAGACCGAAAATCAGCTGAAGGGATCCTGAAGAAACTGGCCAGCATCTTTAACTCCCAATCCATCGCAGAAATGAAGGGGCGACAATACGCCCAGAAACAGCAACCGCGGGAATCCTTGCAAGATTTTGCTTTGGGACTACAAAGATGATGCGGGCAATTCAAGCAAGAAATCCGCGAGAAGTAGAACACGTTGATGAAACATTGAATGACCTGTTTACTGAAGGGGCCAGAAGTGAAGCAACAAGGGCCCAGCTGAGGATGTGGAGACTACAGAAACCCAACTGCATCTTCCCCGAATTCAAAGAAACCTCTATGGACATATTGGGGTTTAACCAGAACACAGACACGGAATACGGGTGACCTCTGAACTGACCGAGGATGAAGAGTGCGATGAGACGCAGCTGTGTTTGATGCCCGAATCTGGAAAGTCTAAACAAATTGTAACCCAGCAACTTCAAACCAGCCAAGATCCAATCATGGCTCTCACCATTGCTGTAACGGAAATGATGAAGAAGATCTGAAATATACGTCTGGAACAGGCCGAGACTAAATGCGGAGGATGGTGCCGCGAATCAGGTGGAAGAAACAGATGACAATGGGATATCCTACGGGGCTCAGGATGATGCCCCACCGATCAGTTTGATGCTCAGGGAAGGCCCATCTGTCAATGTTGCAAGTTGAGTGGACATGTCGAGTGCGAATGTGAAGATGAGCCTTTAAACAATGTGACCCCAACCCTCAGGAAGAACCCGGCAAATAGGTCCATTGGCACAGGAGTGGTGGCCATGATACGTTGTCAAGTGCCCCCACTTGAAGATAAGGGTCAACAGAGAGGAAGTGGCAGCTCTCATGGATACCGGATCCCAGGTGATGACTATTCAGCTCACTGAGTTCTAAAGACACTGGAAAGAGAGCAAGATCGTGACACCACCTACCACCTGGCTAAGCTTACTGGCCAGCAATGGGAAGCCAATTCAGTTCCGTGGCTACTGGGAGGCCAATTTATCTATTGGTGAGGCACAGCTAGAACACCAAGGCTGTTTGATCATGACCTCCTGCAATGAATACCTGCCTCCTGTCATTTTAGGGATGAACGTGCTGAAAAATTGTCCAGACTAGGTGGTAGAGGCTCTCAGAATCGAGATGAGGTCCACAGCCCAGAGAGAACAGAAGACAATGCAGCAGACAGTGCGTCTGCTTGAAGGACACAAGCGCTTCACTAACCCCAAAGGAGAGGTGGGCAAGGCCAAGATCATGGACCGCCAACCCATCATACTATGACCCAATGCCGAACACGTGATATAGTGTAAGGCCAGAATTGGGCCAGGTGGGTGAGATTACGAAGCCCTCATCGAAAGCCTGTGACCCCAATGGGCAGCAGCCATTCGCAGTGGCAAGAACACTGGCGAAAGTAGAACATGGAAGAGTTCCAGTCCGGGTACTGAGCCCACACAGTTACCCGATCTGGCTCTTCCGGAACTGCCCAGTGGTCAAAGTTGTACTGGTCGACTTCCAAGATGTGCTGGAAGAAATTGTGCCTGGAACTCGACAAGGAACTGTGGCTGGCCAATCCAGTCTAATCACCACGGGTACCCCTGGTGGAACGAGAGTCAAATCAAAGATGCAGATACTCGATAGAACCAACGAGAGGGTGTTACCCAAGTTGTGTGCAGGAACACCAGGTCCTTCATCCAACATCTAACTGACTTCAGCAGAGCAGAAGGTGTGCAACACCACATTCCCACTGGACCTAACCTACACAATCACTCCCACCAGCCATGTACCAACCGGTACAGACCATGATCAACGAGATGCAAGAGGCCAGCGTGATTAAGGAGAGCCACAGCCCGTGGGCCACCCTGCTGGTCATTGTCAAGAAGAAGGACGGCAGCCTTCGCTTTTGCATCAATTACAGGAGGTTGAGTGCAGTCACCCACAAGGACGCATATCCACTGCCACTGATCGAGGAGTCCCTGACTGCCAAGAAGACCGCCATCTACTTCCCAACCTTGGATTTGACCAGCGGTTACTGGCAGATCCCGATGGCCCCGGAAGATCGGGAGAAAATGGCTTTTACCACCCCCATGGGCCTGTTCGAATTTGATCGAATGCCGTTCGGACTCTGCAATGCCCCTGCCACCTTCCAGAGAGTCATGGAACACTGTTTGGGCCACCGGAACTTAAAGATGGTCCTCCTGTATCTCAACAATGTTATCATCTTCTCAAAGTTGTACGAGGACCATCTGAAACAACTGGAGGAAGTTTTCGTACAGCTGACTCAATGTGGCCTGAAGTTGAAGCCATCCAAACGCCACCTCCTGAAGCCAAAGGTGCAGTACCTCAGACACATTGTGAGCACTGAGGGGGTGAAGCCAGACCAGAGAAGATTTGCGTGGTGCGCGACTGGCAAGTACCAAGGACTCAAAGATGAACGCAGCTTCCTGGGGTTCGTCGGGTACTACCGGAGCTTCATTGAAAACTTTGCCAAAGTGGCCGCATCGCTTCATGAACTCCTGCATGGCAAGTTGGGCCAAGAGATGCGAAGTACAGCAGTGGTCGCATGGACGAAAGACCACAAAGCATCTTTTGAACAGCTTAAGCGGTCACTTGTCGAGGCACCCCTCCTGGCCTACCCTGACTATGAGAAGCCCTTCCAGGTCTACACTGATGCCAGCCACCATGGCCTGGGAGCTGTGCTATCACAAGTGCAGAATGGCTGGGAAACGGTGATTACCTATGCCAGTCAGGGCCTCGGGAAGACGGAACGTAATGAAGAAAGCTATAGCACATTCAAACTAGAGCTGCTTGCCCTGATCTGGACCGTGACAGAGAAGTTCAAGAATTACTTGGCTGCCGCCCCTTTCGTAATTGTCACCGACAACAACCCTTTGGTCCACCTGTCCACGGCCTGGCTGGGAGTGATGGAGCAGAGATAGCTGTTACACCTTGACCAACTATCGCTACACAGTGACATATCGCAGTGGGAAATCCAATGGCAATGTGGATGCCCTGTCCTGCCTGCCCATGGCGGATCTCGAGGAGGAAGAGCATGACTGGGCCGAAGATGTTGAGACCCCGATCTTCAAGGCTCCTAAGGAGAAAAGACCTATCGCCACCTCCGACCCTGTTGCCGTCGCCACAGACTCCTCATCTGAACCAAGTCCTCAAGATGCATTGGGAGTTGATTGGGAACTGATCCAGAAGGAGAATACAGTGATCCAGAATCTCAAAGAGCTTCTCCGCTAGAATGGTTGGCTGACCAAAGTAAAGAGAGTTAATAATAATAATAATAATAATAATAATTTTATTTATATAGCGCTCTTTCTCCAATAGGACTCAAGGCGCTTAACAGATACACAGCATAATATAGTACAGAAAATAATGAAGTACATTTTCATAAAATACAGAAGCATGAAGATACTAAAAGAGACACTATGGAAATGCTTGAGTAAACAGGAAAGTCTTGAGTCTACTTTTGAAGGATTCTATAGTTGGGGCCTCTCGCACTGTGCTAATGTGGATCAAGAGCTGGTCAAACTATTGAGACACCGTGATCGCCTGAGCATTCAACAAGGACTTGTCACCCGCACTAGTCTTGATCCTGGGACCCACCAGCCCATCCATCAGATTGTGGTATCAAAAGAACGAGCCCGCTTCCTACTCACCGCTTATCACAACCAGTCCAGCCACTTCAGGACACAGAAGACTGAGGCGACTCTGAGGAGGCTGTACTTCTGGATTGCAATGTGGGCTGATGTTGAAAGATGTTGCCGCGTTTGCGTAAGTTGTACCTTGAAATGCCCAGCTGAGTCCTCCCAGAAATATCCACTTCACCCAATACCGAGCAGCCTTTCGGCCGAACTGGTGGTGTTGGACCACATGAAGCTTGAAACAAGTTCCAATGGCTTCCAGTATGCCTTAACGATCATGGACCACTACAGCAGGTTCCTGGTGTTGGTCCCAGCACGCAACCTGACTGCAAAGGTGACAGTGAGCTCTTCATGAAACACTTTGTCTGACCCTACGGGTAACCTGATTGGGTCCTGATGGATCAAGGCCCTGCCTTCGAATCCCAACTGTTCCACTAGTTGTGTTCCATGTACGGATGCCGTAAATTGAGGGCCACCGCTTACCACACGCAGGGGAATGGCCTCTGCGAGAGATCCAACCAGACTGTGATAAGAATGCTCCGAAGTCTCTCTGCAGAAGCCAGGGCTCGGTGGCCCAACCTTCTACCGGAAATGACGTATCTGCACAATAATACGAAACACTGCTCAACAAGATTCATGCCCTTCTACCTGATGTCTGGGAGGCAAGGCAAACTTTCCAAGGACCTGGAACTAACCACAGAGGTTGGAGAATTCGGCACACTGCAAACCGACTTGGTCCAAGAGCACCAGCATTGCATTGAGACTGCCAGGCAAGTTGTAGAGAAGCGGCTGGAAGTTGTACATGCCCAGCAAGAGAGAAATTACAATGCTGATGCACTGCCGGTGCCTCTGCAAATAGGCGTCAGAGTGTGGAGGAAGAGAAATTGTCGAACAAGTAAGCTCGACACCATGTGGGAGACTGTTCCATACACCATTGTAAGAGTCCCATATGACGACCTGTATACATACCAGATTGAAGGAGAAAATGGTCGGTTCGGCACTGTGCCTGGTGATCAACGGAAGTTGTGTACTTCTGAAGACCCAGCACTGCAGAAGGAAGGGAGTCCTGTGGTGGAGGCCCCAGGGAGGTATACCACTTGATAACCCCATAAAGTTAATGTTTATGGGAAGTATTGCTCCCTATCCCATTGACAGGAGTGCAGCTCTGGAGTCGTGGGACAACGAACTCACTGTAGACAGACAGAACTTTTCTTCAGATGTCTCTGATTCAGAAAACAAATCTAATGTAATCAGTGTCAAAAGGTCAGAACGCAGCACCAGAGGCTTTCTGCCCTTGCGCTACCAATAATAAACAAACGAACGTGTGTACTTGTGCCTGTGTAGTCTGATTGCACTTGATTGTTTTAAACTGTTATCAAAAGACTTTTGCTCAGGACTTGAAGTCCTTTTACCATGCATGAGGACACGCGTAATTCCAGCAGTGGTTTATGTGGTACCCCACCCCTTTAGTACCCCTCATGTAAGGATGAGAGCCACAGTTGCAGCCAATGAGTTAAACCCCTCGCCTAGTTGCTTAGCAGTGGAAGCAAACAAGGAAAGGGGATCTGGAGGGCACTAGGACACAGGGTGTTTTGTCATGTCCCTGAAGAGCGGGAAGCCCTGAAGAGACGAGGATTGGCTGTGGACAGGGCGCGAGAGCAGCGGGGAGGAGCACACCAGCCTGAGCCAGTGCAGTGTGCAGGAGCAGAAGAGAGCACTGTCGTGTGTGAGACGAAGGGGAGAGAAGCAGCTGGTGTGAGCGCAGCGGAGACGGAGGCCGCTGCCTCCAGAGACAGGAGAGCTGGAGGAGTCGTGGCGGTTACCCAGCCGGCAATACCGCCTGTAGCGGCCAGTGGGTGGAGAAGTGCTGTGTTGGAGCGCGGAGCCCTGTGTGCCGGGCAAACGCAGGGAGACAGAGGCCAGCCTGAGACTCGCCAGGGGCGGGCGGCCCAAGAGAGAAGCCACGGCAGGTGCCATCAGGAGAGGTGACCAGCAGGAGCTAGCAACTGACACAGGTACCATCATTCCCTCCTATCCCGCCAGCTGTATACCCGGCAGCACACCAGTCCTGTGGGGAGAACTAGTTCTAACCCCTAGCATAACTGAACCTGTCCAAAGACTATAAGGGAGAATCAGACTGATTAGGGCAGCTGCATCCAGCTATTGGGACCCTGTACACCCCTTTCCTGTGGATTTCTCCATACCAAATTTTTCTGTACCAGTGAACCATTATAAGTAAACTGCTCTGCTATATAGTGACTGTGCATGCTCTACAGCGCCCTTTATTGGAAACTTGTGCTATATATTACCAGTAGCTGCTCCACAGCACCACTATTGAATTACAAATACTGTGCACAATGCAAACTCACTCTACGGCATCCCCTATAGGACATCGATATAGCTGGAACATTTTGTCATTAGCATAAACTGAACATATCCAATCTAGCGCCATCTTGTGGACACGCTAGTGATTACATGGTTTAGGCAAGCTCATTTGGATACTGGGGGTAATTTCGAGTTGATCGCTAGCTGCTGTTGTTTGCAACGCAGCGGTCAGGCTAAAAATCGGCATTTCTGCGCATACGTATGCACCACAATGCGCATGCACGTCGTACGGGTACAATGAGCATTGTGGGTTTGCACAGAGTGTAACGAACATTCCAGTCGCATGGCCAAACGCAGGAAGATTGACATGAAGTGGGCGTTATGGGTGTCAACTGACCGTTTTCAGGGAGTGCTTAGAAAAATGCACGCGTGGCAGAAAAAACGCAGGCGTGGCTGGGCGTTCGCTGGGCAGGTGTGTGATGTCAAAAGCCGTCCCTCCGTCATTAGAATCAACGCACACGAAGAGTAACTACAGGGCTAGTCTTGTTTTGCACAAAAAGATTTTGTATGCGCTCTGCTGCAAAAGCGTTCGCACTTCTGCAAAGAGAAAATACACTCCCCAGTAGGCGGCAACAATGCGTTTGCACGGCTGCTAAAAACTGCTAGCGAGCGATCAACTCGGAATGACCCCCATTGTACCTTGGTTTGCATAAATGCTGAGTTGTACTACGGCATTATGTGTGGCTAATGTAGTTGATTACCAAAGTTATTCATGTACCTTAATTGAAACGTTACTGAATTATGCTTGCGGTTACAAGTTAATTTAATTTACAGATAGTGTTGTTACACATATTTAGTTTGTAATAACCCAATTTCATTAATAGTGGTGACCTGCAAAAACCTGCAACAATAAATAGTTGTCACCGTGCTCTTCTGTTATCTATCTCTTGGGGTGTTCATCTTTCTGCCACAGGCTTCCGTATCGGGGAAGGCTTTAGAGCTGTCGAATCTACTCGTCATCTGGAAGATACAGGTATGGCACTACACCATCACCGGGGTAATATTACATAGGCGTGACCAGAATGGGGGAGAATATAAAATAAAATTAGTCTTTTATTCAGCATGCAGGATGGTACAGATAGCGGCAGATGGTAATAGACTCAATAATCGGTATCACAGATAATGCAGTAACATTGGCACAGGAACAGAGGTAATACTGTAGCAGATGTAACATCGATGGCAAGATGTAATATAAGATGCAGTGTGAACCACTGATGAAGTCCTAATATAATGAGCACACAATAGCAGACACAGTTGCAGTGTAAACCACTGATGAAGTCCCAATATAAATGAGCACACAATAATAGACACAGTTGCAGTGTAAACCACTGATGAAGTCCAAATATAAATGAGCATACAATGTTACTGACCACTGGAGATGGGAAAGATACTGATGGTACTGGATATTGGGGGTGATTCCGAGTTGTTCGCTCGCTAGCTGCTTTTAGCAGCATTGCACACGCTAAGCCGCCGCCCTCTGGGTGTGTATCTTAGCTTAGCAGAAGTGCGAACGAAAGATTAGCAGAATTGCGAATAGAAATTTCTTAGCAGTTTCTGAGTAGCTCCAGACTTACTCAGCCATTGCGACCAGCTCAGTCCTTTTTGTTCCTGGTTTGACGTCACAAACACACCCAGCGTTTGCCCAACCACTCCCCCGTTACTCCAGCCACTCCTGCGTTTTGCAACTCGAACGCCTGCGTTTTTCGCACACTCCCATAAAACGGCCAGTTTCCGCCCAGAAACACCCACTTCCTGTCAATCACACTACAATCAGCACAGCGATGAAAAAGCTTTGTTATGCCGTGAGTAAAATACCTAACCTTTGTGTAAAATAACTAAGCGCATGCGCTCTGCAAACCTTGCGCATGCGCAGTAAGCGACTAATCGCAGTATAGCGAAAATCGGCAACGAGCGAACAACTCGGAATGACCCCCATTGATGGCAGAGCACAAATGTAGCTAGAGATCGATGGCGGAACACAGATGGAGTGGAGATCGATGGCAGAACACCGATGGAGCTGAGTATCGATGGCAGAACACCGATGGAGCTTGAGATTGTTGGCAGAACATAAATGGAACTGAGTATCGATGGCGGAACACTGATGGAGCTGGAGATCGATGGCGGAACACCGATGGAGCTGGAGATCAATGGTGGAACACTGATGGAGCCAGACAGAGCTGCAAGCAGGATGGAACTCAGGTCTCAGGGTGGAATGGAATCTCCTGGAGCAAGGTAACCTGGAAGCAGCTGAGAGCAAACAAACATACAGGATATGACAATCATAGCACTGGCGATTAGGCAGTCCTTACGCAGCATTCTTATAGGAGCCAGTGTGCAAGGATTGGCTGGAATGATCAGCTGAACAGCAGGATACTCAGGATAGGCTCACTGGTATCAGAAGATCGGCTCAAACATGGTTTAGGAGGGAAACTATGTTTGTGTCACATGTGGCTGCAGATCTGCCACATTATGCAGTGGATGCAGACCACGCTGATAGCAACCGTACCTGGAGCATAGTGACAGCTTGGACAGGTACTTGGGAGGTAAGAATGTCTGTTTAATTACCCGGGCCATGACACATAGTGACCATTAAAAGGCCACATACAAAAAAAAACTAATCAAAGTACATAGGGTTACACAATCTAATTAATATCAGATAGAGGTGATTTGTTAGTATTTTTATGAAACTATATTTTATGTTGAAGGTGGGGGGAGATGCAGGAAAGGTCACAATGGATATTCACTTATGACTGTATTTACACACCGCCACCCACCTTATAGAAAAAGATAAATTAAATGGATTATATAGAGAGGAAAGGGGGGAGAGAGAGAAAAAAAAAAGGGGGGGGGGGAGAATATGGGGAATATGGGCATGACCATTAGTCAAGACAAGTATAAACAAGTGCCTCATTTTGACCAAGGGGATGAAGGGTATCTAATTTAAAGATCCAAGAGGATTCACCTATATCAAGTGGTGAAACCTATTTCCCCCTCTTTTTGGAGGTCATTCCGAGTTGATCGCTAGCTGCCGATGTTCGCTACGTAGTGATCATTTAAAAAAATGGCAAAACTACGCATGTGTATGGGGCGCAATGTGCACGCGCGGCGTACGGGTACAAAGAGCTTTGTTGTTTTGCACTGCTTATAGCGACGATTCCATTTGCACAGCCGATCGCAAGGAGATTGACAGGACGAGGGCGTTTATGGATGTCAACTGACCGTTTTCTGGGAGTGTTTGGAAAAATGCAGGTGTGGCCAGACGTTTGCAGGGCGGGTGTCTGACGTCAATTCCGGGACCTTTGTCGCAGCAATTATCGCACAGAATAAGTAACTACAGGGCTGGTCTTGTTCTGCACAAAATGTTTTTGTACCGCTCAGCTGCACAGGCGTTCGCACTCTTGCAAAGCAAAAATACACTCCCCCGTGGGAGGCGACTATGCGTTTGCACGGCTGCTAAATCAGGATTTTGGTACTTACCGATAAATCCCTTTCTCCGATTCCACAGGGGCCACTGGAGCGTAGTTACAATGGGGAAATAGTAGGCAGTAGTTGGGACCTGGCACTTTAAAATTTCAACACTGAGGCTAGCTCCTCCCCTACTATCTTCCCTCCAAGCCAGTCTACGTAAAACTGTGCCCGAGGAGAGCTGTAATAAACAAACCCTAAGGTAGAGGAGGTTAATGACGCCCTGTAAACCAGGAGAACACAAACCAAACCTGGAACAGAATTTAACAAAAACCAGGCTAGCCTGAACTCAACAAGCAGTCATATAGTGATCTGCAAACCGTTAAGCAAAAAACAAGGAGGAACAGCGCTGGGCGGGCATCCAGTGGCCCCTGTGGAATCGGAGAAAGGGATTTATCGGTAAGTACCAAAATCCTGATTTCTCCTTCATCCACTAGGGGCCACTGGAGCGTAGTTACAATGGGGACGTCCCAGAGCTCCCAAAACGGGTGGGAGAGCGCTGAGAGTCCTGTAAAACCGCTCGGCCAAACTGTGATGCAGAGGCCGCAAAAGTGTCAAACTTGTAGAATTTGACAAAACGAATGTCGGTCCGACCAAGTAGCCGCTCGACAAAGTATTCATGGAGACCCCATGGGCAGCCACCCACAAAGGTCCCACAACACTCGTAGAGTGCGATGAAAAAGGAAGCGGAGGCTCCCGAGCAACCGCCAAGAGGACTGTCTGATGGTCAGATGTATCCAACAGCCCAGCGTATGCTGGAACCCCGGCTATTTAGTACATGAGCATCGTACAGAACAAAGAAGAAAACACTTCGTCGAATAGCCTAATTTCTCTGTCGAGAAAGTCGGTGAGCCCTGACAACATTCAAAAAGGGCCGAAAACACTAGTGTCAGATTTATATGAAAAACGGACATCCCCTTCTGGAAGAAACGACCGCTGAGTCTGAAACTCAGCCGGGGGAGTTGCCAATAGAGTACTCCCTGAAAGAGAGCCCGAACTTACAGCCGCCAGGCTCCTCTCTTTTGGAAGAAAACCAAAAGGACAGAGACTTAAAATTCAGGTCAATATATTTTGAAGCGCAGCCGAGCAAAAATCTCCCAGAGAAACTCAAGATGACGGCTGAATGGTAACTGAAAGAAGGGGAAAAACCCCTATTATCCTCACTATGTCCTATAAAGTTTTCCAAAAGTGGCAAAAGCGAGAAGAGGTAACAGACTTCTGAAATCGGGGCCCAGTAGGCATAACCGAACTAGGGAACTCCTCCCTTCTGAGATCTCGTGAACAGTCACGCGGTTAAACGAACTCAGTGTAAGATTGAACAAAGAAAAGGATCCTGTTGAAGTAGACAGTCCAGTCGAGGTAGGAGCCAAGGCTCCTCTACTGACAACAGGTGCAGGCTGGATCTTTAAGTCATGCGTGGCCCAACCGGAGCCACCGAGAGGACTAGAGCGCATTCTCCCCTCCTGTGTTACCGAAAGTGAGGTAGAAATAGACAAGGAGGCAGGATAGACTAACCAGAAACTCCAAGGAGCCCTAAGGGCATCCTCGGCTACTGCCGCCAGAGCTCACGTCCGAGAGTAGTAAAGGGTTAAAGAGTCAGTTAGAACGCCCTGAGGTCGATCCGAAATCTCCGCCAACAGCGGACCAGCTGACAAAACTCCGGGGAATGTATTCTCACCCGGGAGTCTGACCTGGCGGCTTGACCTGGAAAAAAGATTGTTGTCCTCCGCTCAGAGGGGAATGTAGGCGACCACTCATTGCGTCGCAACTTGACTGAAGAGAGAGAGTACCTGGTGCCAAGGAAGGAAAAAAATCCTCTGACGGACCGGGTTGAGAAACGTCTACTAGGAGCATAAATTGGATCCGTGTCGAACCCGAAACTCCTGGATCTTTCGGATATTCAGAAGCCACCTAATCTGCATAGTGGGATACTAGCAGTAGATTGTCCAATTAGGGAACCAACATCACTTCCTGCCCTTAAAAAAGAGTTATTCTGTGATCTTCCTGAACCCGTGGGAGCGGAAGAGAGATCGAATGGAAATGACTGACCGTGAAAATGAGTATCCTGTAATGCGAATATGAGAAAAGCCCGATGAGGAAACCCAACGGAGTTCAGTAAACCGGCATCCCTGAAGACAAGGGACGCGTAAAACCCACTTTCTTGTTCAAAACTAGCAATCACAGACTGAAAGGATTCTAAGGCTAGAATAGGCCTGGTCGAGCCATCTGGCTTCGGCACGTGAAAAGAAAACAAAGGTCTGAGAACCGTTCTGATTCAAATGATATGTGACAACAGGGATCCACACCCTATGCGGTTAGAAGCACATGGAGCGCCGCCTGCAGTATGACTCTCTTGTCATCGTAAACCGGCCGACCCTTGCCGAGGGACCCCTGAGACGGTTGGACTCCAAAATCGAGTCTGTAACCGCCCAAGCCTTCCCAGTCCTCCCAGAAAGACCACAGACCTGCGCCTACCCTGGGACCTCCCAGGTGGTAGGAAGGTCTGACCTGTGGGTGTGTTGGAGGACCTAAAATCAGACTGGACCGAGGATGCTGAACCTTTGCTTCAGCCCGTTACCATGAGATCCCTTGGTGACGGAGATACCGCCCCTGACATGGAGTCGAAACCCTGAAAGGGCACGGAGAGATCTAAAGGAAGGACATGTAAATGTCCGTCTTGGAGCTGGGGCAGCCGTAAAAGAAAGAAAAGTAGACTTACCCCAATGGTTCGAGAAATCATGCAGGAAGTTCCTTCCCGTGAACCATCTGCCCATTAGGATTCCCTGTTCGCCTGCCACTGTCGCAGCCCCAGAGGTCGTCGGGTTAAGACAGCCGAAGCGAAAATGCAGGTTCCGAGTAGAGATGAGCGCCGGAAATTTTTCGGGTTTTGTGTTTTGGTTTTGGGTTCGGTTCCGCGGCCGTGTTTTGGGTTCGACCGCGTTTTGGCAAAACCTCACCGAATTTTTTTTTGTCGGATTCGGGTGTGTTTTGGATTCGGGTGTTTTTTTAAAAAAAACACTAAAAAACAGCTTAAATCATAGAATTTGGGGGTCATTTTGATCCCAAAGTATTATTAACCTCAAAAACCATAATTTACACTCATTTTCAGTCTATTCTGAATACCTCACACCTCACAATATTATTTTTAGTCCTAAAATTTGCACCTAGGTCGCTGGATGACTAAGCTAAGCGACACAAGTGGCCGACACAAACACCGGGCCCATCTAGGAGTGGCACTGCAGTGTCACGCAGGATGTCCCTTCCAAAAAACCCTCCCCAAACAGCACATGACGCAAAGAAAAAAAGAGGCGCAATGAGGTAGCTGTGTGAGTAAGATAAGCGACCCTAGTGGCCGACACAAACACCGGGCCCATCTAGGAGTGGCACTGCAGTGTCACGCAGGATGTCCCTTCCAAAAAACCCTCCCCAAACAGCACATGACGCAAAGAAAAAAAGAGGCGCAATGAGGTAGCTGTGTGAGTAAGATAAGCGACCCTAGTGGCCGACACAAACACCGGGCCCATCTAGGAGTGGCACTGCAGTGTCACGCAGGATGTCCCTTCCAAAAAACCCTCCCCAAACAGCACATGACGCAAAGAAAAAAAGAGGCGCAATGAGGTAGCTGTGTGAGTAAGATAAGCGACCCTAGTGGCCGACACAAACACCGGGCCCATCTAGGAGTGGCACTGCAGTGTCACGCAGGATGGCCCTTCCAAAAAACCCTCCCCAAACAGCACATGACGCAAAGAAAAAAAGAGGCGCAATGAGGTAGCTGTGTGAGTAAGATAAGCGACCCTAGTGGCCGACACAAACACCGGGCCCATCTAGGAGTGGCACTGCAGTGTCACGCAGGATGTCCCTTCCAAAAAACCCTCCCCAAACAGCACATGACGCAAAGAAAAAAAGAGGCGCAATGAGGTAGCTGTGTGAGTAAGATAAGCGACCCTAGGGGCCGACACAAACACCGGGCCCATCTAGGAGTGGCACTGCAGTGTCACGCAGGATGTCCCTTCCAAAAAACCCTCCCCAAACAGCACATGACGCAAAGAAAAAAAGAGGCGCAATGAGGTAGCTGTGTGAGTAAGATAAGCGACCCTAGTGGCCGACACAAACACCGGGCCCATCTAGGAGTGGCACTGCAGTGTCACGCAGGATGTCCCTTCCAAAAAACCCTCCCCAAACAGCACATGACGCAAAGAAAAAAAGAGGCGCAATGAGGTAGCTGTGTGAGTAAGATAAGCGACCCTAGTGGCCGACACAAACACCGGGCCCATCTAGGAGTGGCACTGCAGTGTCACGCAGGATGGCCCTTCCAAAAAACCCTCCCCAAACAGCACATGACGCAAAGAAAAAAAGAGGCGCAATGAGGTAGCTGTGTGAGTAAGATAAGCGACCCTAGTGGCCGACACAAACACCGGGCCCATCTAGGAGTGGCACTGCAGTGTCACGCAGGATGGCCCTTCCAAAAAACCCTCCCCAAACAGCACATGACGCAAAGAAAAAAAGAGGCGCAATGAGGTAGCTGTGTGAGTAAGATAAGCGACCCTAGTGGCCGACACAAACACCGGGCCCATCTAGGAGTGGCACTGCAGTGTCACGCAGGATGGCCCTTCCAAAAAACCCTCCCCAAACAGCACATGACGCAAAGAAAAAAAGAGGCGCAATGAGGTAGCTGTGTGAGTAAGATAAGCGACCCTAGTGGCCGACACAAACACCGGGCCCATCTAGGAGTGGCACTGCAGTGTCACGCAGGATGGCCCTTCCAAAAAACCCTCCCCAAACAGCACATGACGCAAAGAAAAAAAGAGGCGCAATGAGGTAGCTGTGTGAGTAAGATAAGCGACCCTAGTGGCTGACACAAACACCGGGCCCATCTAGGAGTGGTACTGCAGTGTCACGCAGGATGTCCCTTCCAAAAAACCCTCCCCAAACAGCACATGACGAAAAGAAAAAAAGAGGCGCAATGAGGTAGCTGTGTGAGTAAGATAAGCGACCCTAGTGGCCGACACAAACACCGGGCCCATCTAGGAGTGGCACTGCAGTGTCACGCAGGATGTCCCTTCCAAAAAACCCTCCCCAAACAGCACATGACGCAAAGAAAAAAAGAGGCGCAATGAGGTAGCTGTGTGAGTAAGATAAGCGACCCTAGTGGCCGACACAAACACCGGGCCCATCTAGGAGTGGCACTGCAGTGTCACGCAGGATGTCCCTTCCAAAAAACCCTCCCCAAACAGCACATGACGCAAAGAAAAAAAGAGGCGCAATGAGGTAGCTGTGTGAGTAAGATAAGCGACCCTAGTGGCCGACACAAACACCGGGCCCATCTAGGAGTGGCACTGCAGTGTCACGCAGGATGGCCCTTCCAAAAAACATTCCACAAACAGCACATGACGCAAAGAAAAATTAAAGAAAAAAGAGGTGCAAGATGGAATTGTCCTTGGGCCCTCCCACCCACCCTTATGTTGTATAAACAGGACATGCACACTTTAACCAACCCATCATTTCAGTGACAGGGTCTGCCACACGACTGTGACTGAAATGACGGGTTGGTTTGGACCCCCACCAAAAAAGAAGCAATTAATCTCTCCTTGCACAAACTGGCTCTACAGAGGCAAGATGTCCACCTCATCATCATCCTCCGATATATCACCGTGTACATCCCCCTCCTCACAGATTATCAATTCATCCCCACTGGAATCCACCATCTCAGCTCCCTGTGTACTTTGTGGAGGCAATTGCTGCTGGTCAATGTCTCCACGGAGGAATTGATTATAATTCATTTTAATGAACATCATCTTCTCCACATTTTCTCGATGTAACCTCGTACGCCGATTGCTGACAAGGTGAGCGGCGGCACTAAACACTCTTTCGGAGTACACACTTGTGGGAGGACAACTTAGGTAGAATAAAGCCAGTTTGTGCAAGGGCCTCCAAATTGCCTCTTTTTCCTGCCAGTATAAGTACGGACTGTGTGACGTGCCTACTTGGATGCGGTCACTCATATAATCCTCCACCATTCTTTCAATGTTGAGAGAATCATATGCAGTGACAGTAGACGACATGTCCGTAATCGTTGTCAGGTCCTTCAGTCCGGACCAGATGTCAGCATCAGCAGTCGCTCCAGACTGCCCTGCATCACCGCCAGCGGGTGGGCTCGGAATTCTGAGCCTTTTCCTCGCACCCCCAGTTGCGGGAGAATGTGAAGGAGGAGATGTTGACAGGTCGCGTTCCGCTTGACTTGACAATTTTCTCACCAGCAGGTCTTTCAACCCCAGCAGACTTGTGTCTGCCGGAAAGAGAGATCCAAGGTAGGCTTTAAATCTAGGATCGAGCACGGTGGCCAAAATGTAGTGCTCTGGTTTCAACAGACCACCCGTGAATCCTTGTTAAGCGAATTAAGGGCTCCATCCACAAGTCCCACATGCCTAGCGGAATCGCTCCGTGTTAGCTCCTCCTTCAATGTCTCCAGCTTCTTCTGCAAAAGCCTGATGAGGGGAATGACCTGACTCAGGCTGGCAGTGTCTGAACTGACTTCACGTGTGGCAAGTTCAAAGGGCATCAGAACCTTGCACAACGTTGAAATCATTCTCCACTGCGCTTGAGACAGGTGCATTCCACCTCCTATATCGTGCTCAATTGTATAGGCTTGAATGGCCTTTTGCTGCTCCTCCAACCTCTGAAGCATATAGAGGGTTGAATTCCACCTCGTTACCACTTCTTGCTTCAGATGATGGCAGGGCAGGTTCAGTAGTTTTTGGTGGTGCTCCAGTCTTCTGTACGTGGTGCCTGTACGCCGAAAGTGTCCCGCAATTCTTCTGGCCACCGACAGCATCTCTTGCACGCCCCTGTCGTTTTTTAAATAATTCTGCACCACCAAATTCAAGGTATGTGCAAAACATGGGACGTGCTGGAATTTGCCCATATTTAATGCACACACAATATTGCTGGCGTTGTCCGATGCCACAAATCCACAGGAGAGTCCAATTGGGGTAAGCCATTCCGCGATGATCTTCCTCAGTTGCCGTAAGAGGTTTTCAGCTGTGTGCGTATTCTGGAAACCGGTGATACAAAGCGTAGCCTGCCTAGGAAAGAGTTGGCGTTTGCGAGATGCTGCTACTGGTGCCGCCGCTGCTGTTCTTGCGGCGGGAGTCCATACATCTACCCAGTGGGCTGTCACAGTCATATAGTCCTGACCCTGCCCTGCTCCACTTGTCCACATGTCCGTGGTTAAGTGGACATTGGGTACAGCTGCATTTTTTAGGACACTGGTGACTCTTTTTCTGAGGTCTGTGTACATTTTCGGTATCGCCTGCCTAGAGAAATGGAACCTAGATGGTATTTGGTACCGGGGACACAGTACCTCCAACAAGTCTCTAGTTGGCTCTGCAGTAATGATGGATACCGGAACCACGTTTCTCACCACCCAGGATGCCAAGGCCTCAGTTATCCGCTTTGCAGTAGGATGACTGCTGTGATATTTCATCTTCCTCGCAAAGGACTGTTGGACAGTCAATTGCTTGGTGGAAGTAGTAAAAGTGGTCTTACGACTTCCCCTCTGGGATGACCATCGACTCCCAGCAGCAACAACAGCAGCGCCAGCAGCAGTAGGCGTTACACGCAAGGATGCATCGGAGGAATCCCAGGCAGGAGAGGAATCGTCAGAATTGCCAGTGACATGGCCTGCAGGACTATTGGCATTCCTGGGGAAGGAGGAAATTGACACTGAGGGAGTTGGTGGGGTGGTTTGCGTGAGCTTGGTTACAAGAGGAAGGGATTTACTGGTCAGTGGACTGCTTCCGCTGTCACCCAAAGTTTTTGAACTTGTCACTGACTTATTATGAATGCGCTGCAGGTGACGTATAAGGGAGGATGTTCCGAGGTGGTTAACGTCCTTACCCCTACTTATTACAGCTTGACAAAGGCAACACACGGCTTGACACCTGTTGTCCGCATTTCTGTTTAAATACTTCCACACCGAAGAGCTGATTTTTTTGGTATTTTCACCAGGCATGTCAGTGGCCATATTCCTCCCACGGACAACAGGTGTCTCCCCGGGTGCCTGACTTAAACAAACCACCTCACCATCAGAATCCTCCTGGTCAATTTCCTCCCCAGCGCCAGCAACACCCATATCCTCCTCATCCTGGTGTACTTCAACACTGACATCTTCAATCTGACTATCAGGAACTGGACTGCGGGTGCTCCTTCCAGCACTTGCAGGGGGCGTGCAAATGGTGGAAGGCGCATGCTCTTCACGTCCAGTGTTGGGAAGGTCAGGCATCGCAACCGACACAATTGGAGTCGGACTCTCCTTGTGGATTTGGGATTTCGAAGAACGCACAGTTCTTTGCGGTGCTACTGCTTTTGCCAGCTTGAGTCTTTTCATTTTTCTAGCGAGAGGCTGAGTGCTTCCATCCTCATGTGAAGCTGAACCACTAGCCATGAACATAGGCCAGGGCCTCAGCCGTTCCTTGCCACTCCGTGTGGTAAATGGCATATTGGCAAGTTTACGCTTCTCCTCCGACAATTTTATTTTAGGTTTTGGAGTCCTTTTTTTACTGATATTTGGTGTTTTGGATTTGACATGCTCTGTACTATGACATTGGGCATCGGCCTTGGCAGACGACGTTGCTGGCATTTCATCGTCTCGGCCATGACTAGTGGCAGCAGCTTCAGCACGAGGTGGAAGTGGATCTTGAGCTTTCCCTAATTTTGGAACCTCAACATTTTTGTTCTCCATATTTTAATAGGCACAACTAAAAGGCACCTCAGGTAAACAATGGAGATGGATGGATACTAGTATACTTATGGATGGACTGCCAAGTGCCGACACAGAGGTAGCTACAGCCGTGGACCTGCTGGACTGCTACAGTAAGCTACTATACTATAGTAGTATGTACAAAGAAGAAAGAAAAAAAAAACCACGGGTAGGTGGTATACAATTATGGATGGACTGCCGAGTGCCGACACAGAGGTAGCTACAGCCGTGGACTAACGTACTGTGTCTGCTGCTAATATAGACTGGATGATAATGATATGAAATCAATATATATATGTATGTATATATAATATCACTAGTACTGCAGCCGGACAGGTAGATAATATATTTATTAGGTAATGATGACTGATGACGGACCTGCTGGACACTGTCAGCTCAGCAGCACCGCAGACTGCTACAGTAAGCTACTATACTATAGTAGTATGTACAAAGAAGAAAGAAAAAAAAAACCACGGGTAGGTGGTATACAATTATGGATGGACTGCCGAGTGCCGACACAGAGGTAGCTACAGCCGTGGACTAACGTACTGTGTCTGCTGCTAATATAGACTGGATGATAATGATATGAAATCAATATATATATGTATGTATATATAATATCACTAGTACTGCAGCCGGACAGGTAGATAATATATTTATTAGGTAATGATGACTGATGACGGACCTGCTGGACACTGTCAGCTCAGCAGCACCGCAGACTGCTACAGTAAGCTACTATACTATAGTAGTATGTACAAAGAAGAAAGAAAAAAAAAAACCACGGGTAGGTGGTATACAATTATGGATGGACTGCCGAGTGCCGACACAGAGGTAGCTACAGCCGTGGACTAACGTACTGTGTCTGCTGCTAATATAGACTGGATGATTGATAATGAGATTAAATCAATATATATATGTATGTATATATAATATCACTAGTACTGCAGCCGGACAGGTAGATAATATATTTATTAGGTAATGATGACTGATGACGGACCTGCTGGACACTGTCAGCTCAGCAGCCCCGCAGACTGCTACAGTAAGCTACTATACTCTATAGTAGTATGTACAAAGAAGAAAGAAAAAAAAAACCACGGGTAGGTGGTATACAATTATGGATGGACTGCCGAGTGCCGACACAGAGGTAGCTACAGCCGTGGACTACCGTACTGTGTCTGCTGCTAATATAGACTGGATGATAATGAGATGAAATCAATATATATATATATGTATGTATATATAATATCACTAGTACTGCAGCCGGACAGGTAGATAATATATTTATTAGGTAATGATGACTGATGACGGACCTGCTGGACACTGTCAGCTCAGCAGCACCGCAGACTGCTACAGTAAACTACTATACTATAGTAGTATGTACAAAGAAGAAAGAAAAAAAAAAAAACCACGGGTAGGTGGTATACAATTATGGATGGACTGCCGAGTGCCGACACAGAGGTAGCTACAGCCGTGGACTAACGTACTGTGTCTGCTGCTAATATAGACTGGATGATTGATAATGAGATGAAATCAATATATATATGTATGTATATATAATATCACTAGTACTGCAGCCGGACAGGTAGATAATATATTTATTAGGTAATGATGACTGATGACGGACCTGCTGGACACTGTCAGCTCAGCAGCCCCGCAGACTGCTACAGTAAGCTACTATACTCTATAGTAGTATGTACAAAGAAGAAAGAAAAAAAAAAACACGGGTAGGTGGTATACAATTATGGATGGACTGCCGAGTGCCGACACAGAGGTAGCTACAGCCGTGGACTAACGTACTGTGTCTGCTGCTAATATAGAGTCTAGACTGGATGATAAATTATTGATAATGAGATGAAATCAATATAATATCACTAGTACTGCAGCCGGACAGGTACTATATATATTTATTATGTAATGACTGATGACGGACCTGCTGGACACTGTCAGGTCAGCACAGCACCGCAGACTGCTACAGTAAGCTACTATAGTAGTATGTATAAAGAAGAATGAAAAAAAAAAAACACGGGTAGGTGGTATACAATATTATATATATATATATTATATACAATTATATATATATATATATATATATATTAAACTGGTGGTGATTGATTATTAAACTGGTGGTCACTTCAGGTCACGTTGCGACTTGCAACTAGTACTCCGAGGCCTAAGCAGACAATCACAAAATATATTATTATACTGGTGGTCAGTGTGGTCACAACAATGGCAGTGTGGCACTGACTCTGGCAGCAAAAGTGTGCACTGTACGTTATATGTACTCCTGAGTCCTGCTCTCAGACTCTAACTGCTCCCCACTGTCAGTGTCTCCCCCACAAGTCAGATAATACACTTACAGTCACACTATCTATTATCTAATCTAGTATAAATATCACTTCAGCAAGTAGTATAGTAGTATACAGTATAGTAGTACTCCTCCTAATAATGCTCCCCAAAATACTGTGTCTCTCTCTTCTCTAAACGGAGAGGACGCCAGCCACGTCCTCTCCCTATGACTCTCAATGCACGTGTGAAAATGGCGGCGACGCGCGGCTCCTTATATAGAATCCGAGTCTCGCGATAGAATCCGAGCCTCGCGAGAATCCGACAGCGTGATGATGACGTTCGGGCGCGCTCGGGTTAGCCGAGCAAGGCGGGAAGATCCGAGTCGCTCGGACCCGTGAAAAAAAACATGAAGTTCGGGCGGGTTCGGATTCAGAGGAACCGAACCCGCTCATCTCTAGTTCCGAGTATACAGACGTGAAGACCTCAAAAGAATATAAAGCAGAATCGTGACTCTGATCTGTCCCAAAGCATCAGTTGATGTAACCTAGAGTACAATTGTTCCACAACCTACCTGCTCCGGACAAGGTCGAACCTCTGCTGCGGCATATGTCTCTCAGATGGATCCTTCAGCAAGGTTGCCCCAGGAAAACGGCAGCCTGTTGGACCGGTGAGACATTGAGGGGTATACCCTGGAGAGGTCTGATATCGTTTCCTGCTATCTGCGGGAAAAGGATAGGCTAGGCAAACAAACATTGTTCGATACCTGAAATTGTGAATTTGGATGTCTCCCGGCCGCCTACCGGAGCATATCCAGCTCATCCGAAACTGAACAAGTCGCTGTCATTTCCTCCTTGGCGTCAAACCCCGGGGGACCTGAAGAGTCCGACTCCTTTACATGCAGCACCAGACGAACTGCTGTTCAATACGCCTCAATATCCTGAGATACTGGTTCAGACTCCACGAAACATAATCAGTATCCTGGATATCTATCGCCTCCTTAAAGAGAGACCTCTCATCTGCAGTGTAACATGGAAGGTTAGCAAGGTTCTTTTAGAAACCTGGAGAGGAGAAATGACGTACAGGGTCTCTGGTTAATAGTGACATTACCTGCATAATCTGAGCTGTTCAAACAGTAGCGTGCTGTAGCTGCGCTGAGGGCTGAACAGATGGCTTCACCGCACAATCCACACCTAACAGGGATTTCTCTGACTGTACCAGGTGATACGAACGAAAAGATAAAAGGTGGGTTAAAGAAGCGTAGCCCTATGTAATGTCTGCACTATAACGTGCAGTGACAGATATGTTTCAAATAAACTTATGTCTGGAGCAGCAGAGACCTGTACTGGTAACGCTGTGCTGCGGGTTAGGAGTCTTAGCCACTAGGCTATGAGAGCTCCTCTTAAGTTCTTTTTTTTATATATATAAATGTCCCTGCTACTAGCGTACTGAGCCACAGTGGCTATTCTTCTGATGCCACACACAGTCCCCCAAATTACAAATAGCATTATTTGTACCGCTAAATTAAGAAGAACTGGTGCAACACCTGTTTCTCGGAGGTTCCGCTGGTTTCTCAAAATGGCGGCCCGCCTGCGAGAAAAGCCAGGGGAAAATTTTGTTATGTGGCAAGAGCTATGTGGAAATGTGAACCCAGGTCTGTGTTATTAATAAACATTGTGGAAGGGTTTTGTTGTATCCACTATATATGGTATATACAGTATATATATATATATATACACATATATCCATCTATAAATATCTGTATCTCCTTTACACACCCCTATTGAACCCAATAGGGTAGAGAAATACATATGCCCGGGTGATATAAATACATTACATATATATCTATACACATAGTGAACCCAATAGGGTAGAGAAATACATATTCCAGGGTGATATAATAGTGAACCCAATAAATATACACTCCTAGCCAATAGGGTAGAGAAATACATATTCCAGGGTGATATAATAGTGAACCCAATAAATATACACTCCTAGCCAATAGGGTAGAGAAATACATATTCCAGGGTGATATAATAGTGAACCCAAGAAAACCTGGGTTCTGCTTAATATGCTATACTAGTGTTATGCAACTAGCCCTGAACCTTATTGAGCTGAGACACAGCTCCTGTTACAGAGCAGGCTTCCTCTATGAAATGCCCGGTAAAGGTCTCCCCTGCAGGGAGAGATCCCTCTGGGCTATAGAGCGTTGTGAGCCGTGGCCGGGGAGCGGGGAGCCCGCTGAGGAGAGCGGGATTAAGGTCCTTCCCCTCCTTATGTATCATGCACAGTACAGCCAGGCATGATACTATGTCAGTGTAGGGGAAGGAGCTTTCAGCGGCCGTGATTGAAGCGGTGAGCGGCATGCTGCAGCGGCCGGGGAGCGGTAGCGCTGAGCCCGCTGTACAGAGCGGGAGTTAGCTCCGCCCCCCCGTTTCGGCGCCAAATTTAAAACTAACCCGCTTCAGTGTAGCTGAAGCGGTGAGCGTCCTGTATCCCCCGCCGGCAATGTATGCCGCGGCCGGGAAGCGCTGAGCCCTCTGCACAGAGCGGGCGCTGTGCAGAGCGGGCTAAAGCTCCGCCCCCACCTCAATGGCGCCCATTTTAAATTTTAAGCAAAGGCTTTTATTAGAGGGGAGCCGGGATCTCTCTGGGTGAGTGCCGCCACAAATGCCCTCTATCACTCAGAGCACACTGCACAGTTAAATTGAGTAAATAAACAGTGGGCACACTGTAAATGTAAAATTATACAACAGTGGAGGGGGATAAATTGTACTCACCGCTGTCCCGATGTAGTGGCCCCGACACGCGCCGCACGCAGCGGTGTCCGGCCACGTATACTGTGCTGTCGGAATCTTCTGCCGACGGAGTGACCCTGACACGCGCCGCACGCAGCGGTGTCCGGCCACTGATACTCACCGCTGCCATGCTGCCGGAATCTTCTGCTGGATGGAGTGGTCCCGACACGCGCCGCACGCAGCGATGTCCGCCAACTCAGGAGAGCTCAGTGTCTCCCTCAGCCGGGGCCCATCCCGAGCCGCACGCAGCTGCGATGGGACCCCGCCGGCAGCTCCCGCGGTGCAGACTGGCAGTGGCAGAGCTGCCAGTCTGTGCGTGTGTGAAAGAAAAATAAAATAATAAAGAAAAAATAGAAAATTCTTCAGCTAAACCCAAGTGAACCAGCTCACCTCGGGCACTAAACTAAGACTGGCTTGGAGGGAAGATAGTAGGGGAGGAGCTAGCCTCAGTGTTGAAATTTTAAAGTGCCAGCTCCCAACTACTGCCTACTATTTCCCCATTGTAACTACGCTCCAGTGGCCCCTAGTGGATGAAGGAGAAAAGTAGCTTGCGAGCGAACAACTCGGAATGAGGGCCTTAGTACCTTCAAATTGTTCTACAACAGTAAGAGAGAGACCTTCAGAATTCCCCTCATGATGGTTAGCAAAATGCCTTGAGACGCTATGATTCATAACTCTATTAAGGATATTTTGTCTATGTTCACGGAATCATGTTTTGACAGATCTACAGTAATCGTCCTACCTACATACTATAATTACCATAAACATTCCAGTTCAGAAATATTTTTTATAGGGAAGATTTTCTTATTCTAATTGGAAGTAATGGTACATGTCTTATTTTTTATGAACTTCATGTAAGACAAGTGTATTTTTTTTACACTTATAACAACCTGAAGGTTACCAATTCTTTCGAGACAGGCATAGGAGACAATGGCCCTCATTCCGAGTTGTTCGCTCGCTAGCTGCGTTTAGCAGCATTGCACACGCTAGGCCGCCGCCCTCTGGGAGTGTATCTTAGCTTAGCAGAATTGCGAACGAAAGATTAGCAGAATTGCGAATAAAAAATTCTTAGCAGGTTCTGAGTAGCTCGAGACTTACTCCTACACTGCGATCAGCTCAGCCCGTTTCGTTCCTGGTTTGACGTCACAAACACGCCCTGTGTTCGGCCAGCCACTCCCCCGTTTCTCCAGACACTCCCGCGTTTTTCCCTGACACGCCTGCGTTTTTTAGCAAACGCCGGGAAAACGCTGAGTTGCCGCCCCGAAACGCCCCTTTCCTGTCAATCATTTACCGAACACCAGTGCGACTGAAAAGTGCGGCAGAAGCCACAGCAAAACAGCTAAGTTTTGTGTAAAATAACTAAGCGCGTGCGCTCTGCGTACCATGCGCATGCGCAGTTAGCGACTAATCGCAGTATAGCAAAAATCGGCAACGAGCGAACAACTCGGAATGACCCCCAATGATCGTAATTCACTTGGAGTTACAATGTTCTTTATGTTTTGATTTATTTTAAAGAAAATATCAGGATTGGAACGAAGAAATCCTGAGAATATACTGTAGGGTACTGTTTTAGTATATTGTAATTGGATTTTACAATCTTTTCAATATTTATTGACTTATAGTTATAATTAGAGATGAAAGGAATAAACTCTCCTCTATCACTTGTTTCTTCTTTATTAAAATGATTTCGTATTAAATGTGTAGATTGATCTATTTCACCTATAGTAACCTTATTGTTTTCTTCTTTTTCTCAGGTCCCTGTACTTGCAATAATTGAGATCTCTTTAAAGATATAGGGGTATATTCAATAAGATTCGGATGCATTCCGACACGCAGTTGTCGGAATGGATCCAACAACCCCTATTCAATGGACGGCCAAATCCAACTGTCGGATTTGGGCCAAATCCAACTGTCGGATTTGAGCCAAATCCGAGTGTCAGATTTGGCCGTACCCAGGGTCTTGTCCTGCCGCTGCTGTCAGCGTCTGTGGATGCACTGATAGCAGTGGTGGAGGGGTGCAGATCGCGGGGGGCGGCGGGCTTGAGCGGGACAGCGGCGGGAGTAAGCTGGATGGCGGCGGGGGGAGCTGAAATCAGCGGCCGGCGGGAGGAGCAGGTGGCGGGGGGACATGTCTGTGGCGGCAGTGGGAGGCGCTGCAGGGAGAGAGGTGCCTGGCCATCCACCGGCCAGACACCTCTATCCGTGCAGCACCTCCCCCTGCTGCTGCAGACATGTCCCCCCGTCGCCAGCTACCCCCGCCGGCCGCTGATCTCAGCTCCCCCAGCCGAACCGCTTCCCGGCGGGATGTACTAACCTGTCCCGCCACATTAACTGCTTTACTCTGCACTCCCCTGATATTGTCCACAGTAACCTGCTGTCTCCAGCTCCCCTTACCCCCCTCAGCACTATTTGCTCCTTGTTTACACATGCACCACCACGGCCACTCAGGTCTCAGCTTTATTAAAGGTGCTTGGAGCCCCAGTCATTATAGGTGCTGCTATACTGAGACAGGGCGCCTAACAGGAGTCGCAAGATATGAATGGCCGGTGGCACTGACCATTCTGATAGAAGCCTCCATCAATTTTGGAAACTCTAGTGTACACTACGTGTCCCTGGCTGTCACCCATCATCTTGCTCACAAAATCAAGTTGTAAAACACCCATGGGTGTGGCTGGGTAGGTTATATCAGAACATGCACAGTATCACTTTATGTACTGGGGATGAATGTTGAAAGACAGAGAACACAAAACACTCTCTTTAGCATACTAATTTTAATACATTCGATCAGTATTTTGCCCTGCTTCAGAGATGAACTAAGGTTAGTGGGGGCCCTAGGCAACAAAAGTGTGGGGGCTCCTCACAATAAAATTGACTCTGCAACCCGCTGCTATCACTACTATTTCCCTTAGTGGAGTAGGAGACAGTGAGGGAAGTAAGAGACAAAGAGAGTGTCAGGGAGAGAGAAAGAGAGGCAGAGCGAGGGAGCCAGAAAGGGGGAGAGGCGAGAACGAGAGAAAGAGGGTAAAAGGGAGAAAGATGAGAGATAGAAAAAGGGCTTCAGAGAGAGGGTGTCAGAAAGAAAGAGGATGGGTCAGGGAGAGAGAGGGTGTTGGGGAGAGAGAGAGAGTCACAGAAAGCAGAGGAATGTAAGAAATAGCAAGGGTGTCAGGGAGATAGAGGGGGAGAGGGCATGGGCGAGTGAGAGGCAGAGGAAGAAGAGAGGGAAGGGATAGATTAACAGAGAGAGGGGGAGCAAGAGAGGGGGGGGAGAGACAGGAGAAAGAGAGGTGTCAGGGAGAGAGAGGAACAAGAGAGAGAGAAAGACAAAGGGTGTCAGGGATGGAGACAGAGAGAATCAAGAGAAAGAGGGAGAGAATAAGTAAAAGAGACAGAGGAGTAAGAGGGAGGGGGAGCGAGTGGAGAGGGTGTCAGAGAGACAGAGAGAGAAGGGAGCAAGAGAGAGTGTCGGAGAGAACTGACAGAGAGAGAGAGGGAGAGAGAGGGTTTCAGGGACAGAGGGGGGAGCAATCGAGAGAGAGGGGGTGTCATGGAGGAAAAGATAGAGACACAGTGAGATGGGGTAAGAAGAGAGAGAGGGAAAAAGAAAGAGTGTCATGGAGGGATAGAAACAGAGAAAGTGGAGCGAGAGAGAGAGAGGGACAGAAAGAGAGTATCAGGGAGATAGAGAGGGGGACCAAGTGGGAGAGAGAGAGGGTGTAAGTGGGGCGGGGGAGAGGGAGGAATAGAGCAGGAGAAACACTATCTGCTAGGCTGCAGCATCAGGTTACTAAGGGACTTCACATTAGGCCCCACCCCCTTCCACATACACCCACGAATCACGGCACTATGTCCAAGAGGAAGTGGGGCTCACTGTAGAGGAGACAAAGCTGTCTCTGTCTCAAAGATAAAAACCATCCTGTGCTGCTGGGACGCGAAGCTGGCTAGGAAGGGTGCAGGGGTGGGCCGGACGAGGGCCCCCTCTGCCTTGCCTACAATCCGGCCATGCTGCTTCGCCTCAATAATGGATAAAGTAGGGCCATAAATGTAAGATCTTTAATGGCCACTTTAATACATTTCCTCCTATAATAGTATGCAAGTAACAGGGTGAGTGTAATAATGTGAGGAAAGGAAGAAGGAAATCACCTGGTGATACTTAGACCACAGGGCATGGTCTCTAATAGCGGTAAATCCTTTTCTCGTAGTCCGTAGAGGATACTGGGATTCCATTTAGTACCATGGGGTATAGACAGGTAAAATATTTGTACCGAGCGCTAAAAAATGTTTATATGAAGATTGTAAAAACAGTGGCACCTGTAAAGAAAAATACTGTTAATTCAAACGGTGTTTACAGCTCCTTTTGGAGAATTTTTGAGCTCAGTCCGTCCCGATTCACAAGATGTGAAAAGATCTACCTCTCCCTAACTACTAACCGGTACCTATGCAGGGCTCCAAGGTGTAATATGGTACGTCCTCTTCTCCCGTACCGCTGCGTCCAGCGGTCTGGGATCGCGGTCAGTTGTTAAGTCGCGGCCCGATGACGTCACACTGCGGCTCGGCGTCGGGGAATTCGGGCCGGTCAGATGGTCGACTGTAGCTCTGTGCCTCCAACGCGTTTCGTGCGTCACCGCGCACTTAGTCATGGATGGCAATTGTGTTTCC
Source organism: Pseudophryne corroboree (assembly GCF_028390025.1). NCBI lineage: Eukaryota > Metazoa > Chordata > Amphibia > Anura > Myobatrachidae > Pseudophryne > Pseudophryne corroboree. The sequence goes on from NC_086444.1 coordinate 481,495,396, forward strand.
TGTTCCTTCTTTTATACTTAAAAAACTTTATTGTTCATTTTTTTTAAAAACGGAAGTACAAACAGGACGTTAATATCAAACAGGCGGCAACCATGTGCTCCTATTTGAACAATGTAAAAAATTCTTTTATTTTTTGAAAAACCTTTTCTTCTATTTTAAAAAATTAGGTGCCACTAAAAACTTGTCAAAAAATGAAAATATAATTTATGTAGTTATAAAAAGGCGTTTAGTTCAATATCAATATTAAGTCCATGCGGAAATAAAGTTTTCATTTCAAAAATCCATCTAGTTTCGTTTTTTAAAAGATCTATAACAATGTTTCCACCTCTCCAATTGCTTTGAACTTGTTGTATTGCTATAAATTTTAATCCAAGTGGGTCTTTATTGTGGAAATCTAAAAAGTGTTTTGACACACTATGGGTACTCAAACCTCTTTTTATATTGTAAATATGTTCCGCCAGCCTTATTTTGAGTCTTCTCTTGGTTTGACCAATATATTGTAGCCCACATGGGCATTCCAAAAGATAAATTACTTGTTCCGTCTCACAGCTTAAATGGTCTTGAATTTCGTACGGTTTTCCAGTTTTATTTGATTTGAAGGTTGCTTCTGGTTTAGTTGTATTCTTATTTAAATTTTTACAGGCTTTACAATTTAAACAGTAATGGTAGCCCTTTGTTTGAGTATTTTTTGGAAAACTTTTCTGATAGCTTTTCACAAGATCTTGTTTGATGTTTTTTGCTTTTCTATATATGATCTTAGGTCTATCTGTTAGGCTGTTTTTCAAATCGTCATCCAATTTCAGAATGTGCCAATGTTTGTTTAGCATGGTTTCTATGCTTTGATGGTTACTGTTATATTGGGTAATGAATTTAATTTTTTCCATATTTTCATCTGTTCTTTTTTCTTTATACCTGATGAGATCTCTTCTATCCATAAGGTCAATCTTGTTTTTTTGTTTATTCAAGTCTTCAATTTTATATCCTTTCTGGATAAAATTCTGTATCATATTCTCGCTCTGTTTTTCATACATCTCATTTTGGTTACAATTTCTTCTAATTCTTTGTAGTTGGCTTGATGGTATACTTGCTTTCCAGTTTCTATGGTGATTACTTGAGTACGGCAAAATATTATTTCCGCTTACTTCTTTAATATGGGTTTTAGTGTTGATTCGATTGTCTTCAATGAAAATTTCTAAGTCTAAAAAAGTTACTGTATTTTTACTTGTGTTTGTTGTAAATTCTAAATTAATATTGTTACTATTTATGTGTAAAATGAACTTTTGTAGGTCTGTATCAGTCCCTCCCCAAATGAAGAAGACGTCGTCAATGAATCTATACCAGCAAATCAGACTTTCTCTGAATGGGTTGTTTGTCCAGATGTTCTGATCTTCCCATCTTGCCACAAACAAGTTTGCGTAGCTAGGCGCAAATGATGTGCCCATTGCCGTTCCACATTTCTGTTGTAGAACTTACCGTTATTCCAAAAATAATTGTGGTTCAAGATGAAGTCAATGTTCGTCATGATGAAGTTGACCTGTCTTGTTGGAAGATTAGATGCATTCAGGAAATGTTCAGTGTATTCACAACCTATTTCATGATTAATACTTGTATACAATGATTTAACATCACTGATTCCTAATGTATAATGTTCTTCCCATTGTATGTTCGTGAGTATCTGTATGATGTGAATGGTGTCTTTTAAATAGCTTTTTTGTGTCTTTACAATATCTTGAAGGAAATAGTCTGTGTATTTTGATAAATTTGAGGAAATGGATTGGATTCCTGAGACTATAGGTCGTCCAGGTGGATTAATCGGGTCCTTATGCACTTTTGGCAAACAGTAGAAGGTAGGAATTTGGCGATTTTTTTCTATAATGAAATTGAATTCTTTGGTGGTAATAATTCCTAAATGGAGGCCTTCCTCAATTAGTTCTCTCAGTTGTGTTTCATACATACTTGTAGGGTCTTGATTTAGTATTTCATAAGTATCTTGATCTTCTAAAAGACGGGTGACTTCTCCTTCGTACTGGTCCTTATTAAGGATAACAATGCCCCCGCCTTTGTCGGCTGGTTTGATTACGATGCTTGCATCTTGTTTCAGTTCTTTAAGTGCCAATTTCTCCTCTTTAGAAATATTCAATTTCATTTTAGGTTTCTCAGGTATTTTTTCTATTTCTCCTTCCAATAATTTTTGAAATGTCTCTACATGCGACCCTTTGCAGAATGTTGGGTTGAAGGTGGATTGTGGTCCAAATTCTGTATGGTGAAATTCATCTGGTTGTGTAATTGGACAGGATTTAAGGTTTTTTGCAAAAAATTTCTTGATATTACATTTTCTTATAAATTTATGCAAGTCTATATATAAGTCAAATTTGTTTATCTTTGATTGCGGAGCAAAGTTGAGCCCTTTCTGAAGAATTGATGTTTGGGGTTTTGTCAGTGTTTTACTGCTCAAGTTGAAAATTATTGGTTTATTTTCAACTGGGATATCTGTTTTTTTCTTTATTCTCTGTCCTCCTCTTCGCCCCCTTGTTCTTTTCTTCCAATAGGGTTCTCCCAGTGTTTTTTGTTCATGGATCTTTTGTAATCTGGTGGTTTCTGATTGCCTTGATTGAATTCTAAAAAATAGTCTTCATCTGAATCTTCTTCTGAGTCTTCACAATAGTTTCTTTTAGTGGATTTTTTACTTCCTTGTGGTTTTTCTAATTCCTTCTTTTGGATTGTTTGTATTAATGATTCAATTTCTTGATTCTCTTCTCTTATTGCTGCTTCTTTTCCTGAAGTGAATGAATCTTTTATAAGCTTGTATTGATTTGTAGTATAACTAAAATTCTTTTGATTATATGGTTGATAATTTCTTTTCTGTCCTGTATGTTTTGGATATTGCTTGATTAATGGTTCCCTTGGTTCTTGCTTGTTTTGTTGTTGCCAATTCTGATATGTCTTTTTCTTGTATGTATTGAAGTTTCTGACTGGTTTGTCTGTATCTTGAGTTTTATGATTAAATGATTGCCTCTTTGTGTTTCGATTCTGAAGGAAAAATTCTAATTCTTGCAGGTCTCTTTCGAATTTTCGTTGTTTTTGAAGGATGATATCTTCTTCAAGTTTGCCTATTTTGTCATTTGTCATACGCATAAGATTTTTGAAGTCCTCCATCTTCGATAAGCTATCAAATCTTTTTTCAAATACTTGGATATTTTCATTGGTCTTTGTTAGAGTAATTGATCTATCTTCAATAATAAGTTTGATTAGTTCTATTGAACAATTGTCCAAAATCTTATTCCATTTTTCGTAGAAATCTTCCTGTATCGGCTGAAAGGTGGCTGTTTTTGTAATTCTTAACCCCTTTGGAATCATACCATTTTCTATATATTTCTGGAGAGTTGTGATTTCCCACCACTGGCGGACTTCTTGGGTATATAATTTCTCCAATTTAAAAAATTGAGTACAGAACCGTTCATCTTCTGCTGTAATCTCAATGGGGATGTTACTTTTAGTAAAGATGTTCCCTAAATCACTTCTTTTGTGTGAGATGTGACGTGAAGTGTATTGTGCCATACTGCAGCAGTTTGATGAATAAAGAACTATATTAAAATTTGAAAACAACTGCGCTGTATGTGTCTAAGCAGCTCTGTTTAAATGAACACTAGTAAAATATTTGTACCGAGCGCTAAAAAATGTTTATATGAAGATTGTAAAAACAGTGGCACCTGCAAAGAAAAATACTGTTAATTCAAACGGTGTTTACAGCTCCTTTTGGAGAATTTTTGAGCTCAGTCCGTCCCGATTCACAAGATGTGAAAAGATCTACCTCTCCCTAACTACTAACCGGTACCTATGCAGGGCTCCAAGGTGTAATATGGTACGTCCTCTTCTCCCGTACCGCTGCGTCCAGCGGTCTGGGATCGCGGTCAGTTGTTAAGTCGCGGCCCGATGACGTCACACTGCGGCTCGGCGTCGGGGAATTCGGGCCGGTCGGATGGTCGACTGTAGCTCTGTGCCTCCAACGCGTTTTGTGCGTCACCGCGCACTTAGTCATGGATGGCAATTGTGTTTCCTGTTCCTTCTTTTATACTTAAAAAACTTTATTGTTCATTTTTTTTAAAAACGGAAGTACAAACAGGAAGTTAATATCAAACAGGCGGCAACCATGTGCTCCTATTTGAACAATGTAAAAAATTCTTTTATTTTTTGAAAAACCTTTTCTTCTATTTTAAAAAATTAGGTGCCACTAAAAACTTGTCAAAAAATGAAAATATAATTTATGTAGTTATAAAAAGGCGTTTAGTTCAATATCAATATTAAGTCCATGCGGAAATAAAGTTTTCATTTCAAAAATCCATCTAGTTTCGTTTTTTAAAAGATCTATAACAATGTTTCCACCTCTCCAATTGCTTTGAACTTGTTGTATTGCTATAAATTTTAATCCAGGTCTACTAGGAGCCATGGGCAGTTGAAGAATTTGATAGTGTGGGCTGGCTCCTCCCTCTATGCCCCTCCTACCAGACTAGGAAACTGTTTTCGAGGAGACGGACATACTTTGAGAGAAGGATATAAAGGATAGTGGTGAGATTCCGAAGCAGCACACACAAACCAGAGGAAAGCTATACTAACTCAACTTTAAACAGGAACAGCAACAGCTGAACCAACAATACTTAACCAAGTAACAATGCAGGAAGAACGAAGCACCAGGCGGGCGCCCAGTATCCCCTACCGACTACGAGAAAAGGATTTACTGGTAGGTAATTAAAATCCTATTTTCTCTTACGTCCTAGAGGATACTGGGAATCCATTTAGAACCATGGGGAAGTACCAAAGCTCCCAAACTGGGTGGGAGAGTGCTGAGGATCCTGCAAAACTGATTGACCAAACTGAAGGTCCTCAGAGGACAAGGTATCGAACTTGTAAAACCTTGCAAACGTGTTCGAACACGACCAAGTAGCTGCTCAGCATAGCTGTAATGCCGAGACCCCCCAGGCAGCCGTCCAGGAGGAACCCACTGATCTAGTAGGGTGGGTGAATAGATTTTGGAATCGGCAAGCCTCCCGTAGAATAAGCATGTTGGATAGTAACCCTGATCCATCTTGCAATTGACGGCTTTGAAGCAGGACACCCAATCTTGTTGGGATCATAGAGAACGAACAGTGAATCCAATTTCCTGGTACGAGCCGTTCTCTTCACATACCGTATTTGCCGGCGTATAAGACGACTGGGCATATAAGACGACCCCAACATTTCCACTCAAAATATAGAGTTTGTTATATACTCGCCGTATAAGACTACCCCCTTCCACACACCAAATAAAACGTAAAAGAACATCAGATTTGTGACATACTGTATATTATGACCTGATAAGAGATTTGGATAGGGAGTATTTATCAAGGTATGCATAAGAAGGGGGCGAGGAGAAAGTTGTAAAATGTATAAAAGTATACCCCTGTGTGCATTTAGTGTTACCGGTTTCACATGAGTGCCATTAGTATTAGTGCCATTACAGTACCTGTCATTGTCACCATTGTACGGCCACAACGCGACTGCAGCGCCTCCGACCAGTCCCTGCATCTCCCTGTAATTGGCACTAGTGACCCGCCGCGGCCGCACTGGATATCGCGCGATACTAAATGGTGAGTAGAATGAGGTGGGCGGGCATCGGGAGGCCACTATGGGCACCGGGCGAGTATCGGAAGGCCACTATGGCAGCTATGTCTATCCCAACTGAAGTGCACCCGGCGTATAAGACGACCCCCCCACTTGGAGGCATGTTTTTCAGGGCAAAAAAGTAGTCTTATACGCCAGCAAATACTGTATATCTTCAAAGCCCGAACTACATCCAAGGACTTTGAAACAGTAGAGGTCTCAGTAATAACCAGAACCACAATTGGCTGGTTGATGTGAAACACTGACACCACCTTAGGAAGGAATTGCTGACGAGTCCTGAGTTCAGCTCTGTCCTCGTGGAAAATCAAGTAGGGACTCTTGTGCAACAATGCCCCCAGTTCTGAGATGCGCCTTGCCGAAGCCAAGGCCAACAGCATGACTGTTTTCCACATAAGATATTTATCTTCCACTTCCAGTAACGGTTCAAACCAGTCCGATTGGAGGAACCGTAGAACCAACTGGAGATCCCAAGGTGCCATGGGAGGCACAAAGGGAGGTTGGATATGAAGGATGCCCTTCAAGAACGTCTGTACTTCTGGTAGGGAAGCCAATAGTTTCTGAAAGAAAATCGACAAGGCCAAAATCTGAACCTTTAAGGAGCCCAGGCGTAGGCCCACATCCACACCGGACTGCAAGAACAGCAGGAAACATCCCAGATGAAATTCCACTGCAGAATATCATCTAGTTTCACACCAAGAGATGTAGTTCTTCCAGATACGATGGTAATGTTTCAATGTTACCCTCTTCCTGGCTTGGCTCATAGTTGGGATGACCTTGTCGGGAATCCCTTTCTGGGCTAGAATCAATCACTCAACTTCCATGCTGTCGACGTAGCCGTGGTAAGTCTTGATAGATGAATGGGCCCTGTTGCAGAAGATCCTCTCGAAGAGGCAGAGGCCACGGATCTACGCTTAGCATCTTGAGAAGGTCCGCGTACCACGACCTTCTCAGCCAGTCCGGAGCAATCAGGATTGCATGAACTCTTTCCCTTCTTATTCTTTTGAGAACCCTTGGGATCATTGGATTCGGAGGAAACAACTATACCAGTTGGTATACCCACAGAGTTGTCAGGGCGTCAACCGCTACAGCCTGTGGGTCCCTCTACCTGGAACAATACTGCTTGAGCTTCTTGTTGAGATGAGAGACCATCATGTCGATTTGTGGACAACCCCACCGACATGTGAGGCGCTGGAACACCTTCGGGTGGCAGCCCCATTCTCCCGGGTGCAGGTCGTTTCTGTTGCGGAAACCTGCTTCCCACTTGTCTACTACTGGAATGAAGATTGCCGACAACGCCACCACATGTTTTTCCTCCCAGAGGAGGATTTTTGACACCTCTGACATTGCGGCTCTGCTTTTCATTCCGCCTTGTCGGTTTATGTACGTCACATTGTCCGACTGAACTTGAATGGCCTGATTCTGAAGAAGATAGGAGGCCTGCAGAAGGGCATTGAAGATTGCCCTGAGCCACAGGATGTTTATGGGAAGTGTGGCTTCCAGACTTGACCATCTTCCTTGGAATTGTACCCCCTGGGTGAGCACTCCCCAACCTCTGAGGCTTGCATCGGTGGTTAACAGAATCCAATTTTGAATCCCGGACCTTCGATCCTTCACCAGGTGAGAAGTTTGTAACCACCACAGGAGGGAAATCCTGGCCTTCGGCGACAGGCGAATCCTCTGATGCAAGTGTAGATGCGATCCGGACCATTTGTAGAACAGATCCAGCTGGAAGGGCCTTGCATGAAACCTTCCGTACTGAATTGCCTCATAAGATGACACCATCTCTCCCAGAAGACGGATGCACTGATGTGATGATTCGGTTTGGCTTCAAGACAGCCAGCACCATCGACTGGATTACCATTGCCTTTTCCAAGGGAAGGAACACTTTCTGAGACTCTGTGTCTAGTTTCATTTCCAGGAAATGAAGCTTCTGCATTGGTTCTAGGTGAGATTTTGGCAGGTTCAGAATCCACCCATGATCCAGGAGTAATCTGGTTGTGAAGCCAATGTTCGTCAACAACTGTTCCCTGGATGCAGCCTTTATCAAAAGATCGTCCAGGTAAGGAATAAAGTTCATCCCTTGTTTTCAGAGTAACATCATCATCTCTGCCATCATCCTCGGTGCCGTTGAGAGACCAAAAGGCAGGGCCTGAAACTGGTAGTGACAGTCCTGCAGTCCTTGATATCCACACACAATGTGGATATCACCACACCAGGATGAGGTCTCTTGATTGGTTGTGATTGTGTTTAAATAGAACACCCCTTTCTGCATGCTCATTATGCCTTGAAAAAGACTCCAGGAAGGAGTTGAAACACGTTGGCCGTTTGTACCAGCCATATACAGCAGATCCTGCACAGCAAGAACCAGGTTTTTCTCCCAGTTTCTAGATCCGGGTGGTTTCATGGTGATTTAAGAGCTTGTTTGAGAACTGAATTTATGGTTCTCAGATCATCTGGTAATTGTTCTGTGGATCTACTGTGGCTTTAATTCATTGAATGTTCTGTTCTAATCAGTCCCTATTTTTTGTACTGTTTTATGTGTGATTAAAATTAATGTTTTTCTGCACATGATGGTTCTATTTTGCATATATGTTGACATGCCTGGTTAATGAATGAGGTGGAAATTCTGGATTCCTGAGATTGGATTCAGCAATATAAGGGACGTATGGTTCATATTCAACATTGTTTGTAATATTTGTTGGTAGAGGAACCTCTGGCTCTGCCCTGAAACTTCGCAGTCCAAAAGGACAATAAGTTGGATCCTGAGTAGGTCTTCCTAGCAGGTGGAGCTGCAAAAGGCAGATAGGTGGATTTACCTGCAGTAGCTTTGGAAATCCACTTATCCAGTTCATCGCCAAATAAGGCCTCATCTGAGAATGGCAGACCTTCCACACCTTTCTTGGAGTCTGCGTCGGCAGTCCACTGATGTAACCATAAACCCCTGCATGCTGACACTACCATAGCTGTCATGCGTGCATTTAGCAAACCTATCTCCTTTATGGTTTCAACCATAAATTTCGCAGAATCTTGTATATGTTGCAGAAGTAAAATAATTTCACCTCAAGGTAAGGTGTCAAAACCCTCTATGACATTACCAGACCACTTTGCAATGGCTTTTGCAATCCATCCATATGCTAAAGTGGGTCTCTGAGCCACCCCTGCAGCTGATTATGATCAGCTGTGTCCTTTAGGGAGGCTGCACCAGGAACAGGTAAGCCAATTTTACGTGAGAATACACAAACAAAAAAAGGGGTAATGACACTGCGCTAAAAGTAAAGGCAAGTTTTCCTAGAAATGCTGCTGAAGGAGGTGGGGTCACTACCAAACCCCACAAGTAGAGATTTAAACTTAAAAAAACAATTTCCCCAGCGCAAATTATAGGATAATAAAAATTATGAATTAAAAGAATTTTTCCAAACATATGTTTTTTATTTAGAAAAAGAATTAATGTTTGTTAAAAAACAACATGAATATTGAGCTAGTGAAACAATTTATTACCGGTAAACACAAACAAAAGACAAACTACATGTAACATAAAAAGGTGAATTAACACCAAATATTGCTCAGTTCTTTCAAATGCATATACAGTCTCTAGATAATTAACTGCAGAGGGGGTGCGCTTCTCAGCGACTTACTCCTTCCCCTAAAATGATAAATGAACTAGTCGCAATAATCGCTCCACGTCAGGATGGCAGAACTGACGAAGCCTCTTGTAGGTGAAACGCGTAGAGCGCAGAAAGTATCGATCTCATACAACGCTGCTTAGCGCTAAGAAGCGGGTACGGGAATCCGCCGGCGGAATTTGTACCACATCTACCTCAGGGACAGCCTTCATTTTGGACACTGTACACGGAAAGTTCTGTGGAGAAACCATAACGAGGTACTGTACAGCCTGAATTACATGCATACTTATTGAGGCTGGGCTCATAGAGAGAAATAACGATAACGGCACAGCTTTGACCATACTGATTGCACACGGCACTTTCAGTGCTTTAAAGATCATCAGCTGTGGAATATTCACTTTCCCTCTTCAGGATCACCAGACGTGGAATTTTACTGACTTTAGGGGAAGGAGTAATACTTTTGCATTTTTTCTAGAGGCAGGGCTAACAGAGACACTCTATATATTAGCACAGCTTTGATTATACCAATTGCACACAGCACTTTCAGTGTTTCTAAAAATCATCGGTTGTGAAATATCCACCTTTTTTTTTCTTTTCTTCAGGATCATCAGACGTGGAGTGATTATTGCGACTAGCTCTTTTATCATTTTAGGGGAAGGAGTATGTCGCTGAGAAGCGCACCCCCTCTGCAGTTAATTATCTAGAGACTGTATATGCATTTGAAAGAACTGAGCAATATTTGGTGTTAATTCACCTTTTTATGTTACATGTAGTTTGTCTTTTGTTTGTGTTTACCGGTAATAGGTTGTTTCACTAGCTCAATATTCATGTTGTTTTTTAACAAACATTAATTCTTTTTCTAAATAAAAAACATATGTTTGGAAAAATACTTTTAATTCATAATTTTTATTATCCTATAATTTGCGCTGGGGAAATTGTTTTTTTAAATTTTACGTGAGAGCCTGGAGACTGATGTATCTACAATCGGTGGATTTTCCCATTTTTTCCTATCCTCAGGGGGAAAGGGAAAAGTTGACAGTAACCGCTTAGGGATCTGGAACTTTTTTTCTGGATTAACCCACGGTTGTTCAAACAGGGTCTTTAGTTCTTTTGACACAGGAAAAGTAGCTGCATATTTTTTGTGTACATTAAAGAAAGATTCCTCACTCTCCTCAGTCACCTTGTCAGGAATATTGAGGACTTCCCTGATAGCGTCTATGAGCGCATCAACTCCCTGCGACAGAGTACCCTCCCCTACTGCCATGTCCACCTCACCTTCCTCCATTTCTGACCCTTCTTGATCAGAGTCAGAATGCAGGATCTGGGCTAAAGTACATTTTTGTGTAAACGGCAGAGGACTGAGACGCTGGTCTGAGTACTGAGTCCTTTTGCATAAACTCAGTCATAGACTTCCTTAAGTATTGCGTCTCTTTCTCATTTCGAGATAATTTAGTAGAGAAGGTGGAGATCATCCCCCTAATGGAGTCCAGCCACGCTGGCTCTGCTTCCTTTGTCTAAGAATGGGCACTATGCTGAGTACACACTAGTGAACCCTCAGGTGAAGAGGAACACTGCTTCTTACATGTAAAACACTCCTTGGTTTCTGACATCATTGCAGCAGAATGGCATACACACAGGAAATAGTTAACAGCCCAATTAACCCACAAAGTGCCCTTCAGGAGAGACACAAATGTAGAGAAACCAGCACACGGCGCCCTCATTGCTAAAGTAAGCTTAGCCGGGTCGCAGACTAAGTACCCTAATTGGGGACTCAGTACACTATATAACGCTCCCTCCCTGCTATAAGCCCCTGGTACCGCTGAGGTAAGCTGGAGCTTTCCGGAAGAGCTGCGCATCCCTGCAGTCAGCGTATGTGATGATGCAGTCTGTAAAGTGGTGCCTATGAGCTGCTGGATCAGCTCATAGTGAAGCCCCGCCCCTGCAATGGCGTGCGGTCTTCCCGCACTTTTTTATACTGGCTGAGGTGATTTTTGTGCCTAAAATGGAGTCAGACCCTTTTTAAGTCTATAATGTCAGTCTGGGTACTGTGTACACATAAAGTGTACTGAGACTTATTGCGCTTCGTTAGAAGCCGTGCGTCCGCACTCTGTACTGAGTCTGGAGACCCAGCCACCCCATGAAGAAGCCGTGCATCTCCGTACCCTCCTGCCATAATGGCCCCCGACCCGCTAGTCGGGACGCTGGCTTAGTACTCACCACTCTTATTTCTTCTGGCTCTGTTAGGGGTGGCGGCGTGCTGCGGGAATGTACGCTCGCCGTGGTGGGGCTTGCAAATAGTTCCCTCAGGAGCCATGTCCCGTCAGCGGGGAACAGGACCATTAACCTTTTGGAAGTTTGGGCATTCCCCCCCCCCCCCCCCCCCCCCATGTCCCACGAAGCAGGCAGGCTGGTGCCATCTAATCCTGCCTGAAAATAACAACATTCAAAATAAATACAGAAAACTCTTCAGGAGCTTCCAGAAACGTGACCGGCTCCTCCGGGCACATTTTCTAAACTGAGTCAAGTGGGAGGGGCATAGAGGGAGGAGCCAGCACACACTATAAAATTCTTAAAGTGCCCATGGCTCCTAGTGGACCCGTCTATACCCCATGGTACTAAATGGATTTGCAGTATCCCCTAGGACGTAAGAGAAATGTATGCTGTCATACTAATTCTGGAAGATTATGGTGTGAAATGACTTGATTTGTGGGGAATCTTGTCAGTTGGGACACTAGTACAAACTCCAATGGGAGGGAGGTATGCCATTGTTCACCAGTGCTAACCTGCTATTGGTGCGTGCAGTGCCGGTAATTCAAAGCTTTTTTCTGCAACTGGTATTAGAGCAAGGGTTATGATGCTTGGTCATGTCCCACTTTTGTGTGCACTAACACTGTCCTGAATACCTCTAGGATAATGATCAAGCGGGCGGTGATCAAGCCACCAGCAGCGAAACATGAATCTGACCTTTGACCTTACAGAGCTCGGCAGTGCACGGTCCGGACTGCAGACTCTCCTGGAATCGTATTAACTGTTTAATTGAATTCATTAGCAGAATTTGCAATCCTTTGGATCGCATGCTGGGGGCCGCCCATCGCAGGGCAAGGTCGCCCAGCATGCTGACCGCCGCCTCCCCACCTTCATCAGGCAGAAATTGCAATGCGATCGCAATTTCTGCTTGTTAGCAGAAAATAAGGATGCCTCCTGCTGGCGCAGCTTGGCTGCGCCCGCAGCAGGCCTGCCGCCATGTTCCCGGTCGTAGAGGTTGTGTGTGATGTCACGCAGCCGCCACGATCACGCCCCTGTTCGCGCCCACCCTCCGTTTGCCGACCTCCGCCCCCGCAATGTTCTGTCTCCTCCCTGGAAACGGAGCATTGCCAGCACCCCCCGTGACCGCCTCTGCCTGACAGGCAGAGACGATCGCATTTTCTGCGCCCGCATCTTTTTCTCAGTTTTTGCGGTTGGATCGCACACTGCGATTTAACCTGAATCAGCCCCATTGTGTACATTGTTTTGGAGAATATAAATTACACGGAATTTAAGCCTTACTGTGCTATCCACTTTCCTCTTGCTCTATAAGCTCAGTGGAACTTTCATTGTGATCCCAGACTTCCTACCCCTGCACTGAGACTTCTTCCTATCAAGGGTGTAACTTCTCACCAGTTTTCAGTCAAAGCTGGGTTATCTAGTATGCCCTCTCACGGACTATGGGCCTAATTCAGTATGGATCGCTAATTAGAGAAATCGCAAATCGAGCTATTATCCAACGACTGCGCATGCGTAGCGTTCGCATTGTGCATGTGCGAGGGGTATTAGCAACAGAAATTGCGTACAGATTTTATATGCAATGTAGCTGCTGTTTGACTGACAGGAAGCCGGCGTTTCTGGCCAGAAACCTGACGTTTTCTGGGAGTTTTAGAAAAAAACACAGGCATGCTCAGGTGTTTTTGGGGAGGGTCTCTGACGTCAGCGCAGACCACTTCCAGCCTGCCTCAGTCGCAGATTAGTGGCAGCCTCAGACTTACATATATTTGGTCAGATGGCAAAACCTCTTTGATGTTCCGGAAATTGTATATGCATCTGCAAGTGGATGGCGATCTGCGTTGCATTCGCAAACTTGCGTGGGGCATTTTTTCTTTCTGTCAGGGTGGCACCTGTCTACTCACAGACAACTGCAATTTCTCAGATTAGCGATCCATGCTGAAGTCCCTGGGCCCTGTATTTGCTGCTAAATTTGCACACACAGGAGCAGAAGCAGAACGTTGTCCCATATAGCTATTGCATATCTTTAGCTTCTCTATCTACCCTAAGGCTGGGTACACACTTGAGCAATGGGGATTCGTTCCGACAAAGGAACGAATTCCCGTCAGCCCAGAATGCCCGTACACAGTGGGGCGAAGCGTTAATGAAGGACGGAATGACCATGTTCCGTCCTTTATTAACATAACACAGGATGCTAGCGATGGATGCTTGGCTTGATGTGCAGCACATCAAACCAAGCATCTGTTGCATGCGACCCTGTGAGCGTGCAGTCCTGGGTACACACTGCGCGATGTAAGTGGTACAGTGACTGTGTACTGGGCACATGACGTTTGGTTTACAGCCATCACCAATCTGCTCCATTTACCTATAAAATCTTGTGCATTAACATTTTCTTGAAGTTGTATCACTTACTTGAAATTTAATATTATGATGGATAACAGTATATTTATATCAGTAAGTGATGCTGTTGCCCATAGCAACAGAGTGATAAACTTCAATGTGGGAAGAGTCCAGTGATTACAATTGATGTATGCCTATTCGGGTATAAATTAAAATACATCACACTATTGTGAACTGGTTGACTTACCTTTTATCTGCAGTTGCCTTGCCCACAACAACCAATTGAGCATATAATTCTCACATGTATGTTGGGTTTTTTTGGACTCCTGGGTTATGCACCTATGTTGACATCTTGTGGATTAAGGGGGTAATTCAGACCTGATCACTGGGCAGCGATTTTTGCAGCCCTGCAATCGGATGGGTGTGTTATGCAAGGTCGACCACTATTGGTCGACAGTAACTAGGTCGACATGGTCTCTAGGTCGACAATGAGTTTTTAATGTTTTTTTTGGTGTCGTTTTCTCTGTACAGTGACTGGGAACCCCAATTACTGCACCATGTCCCCTCGCTTCGGGCAAGGTGCCTAGCTGCGCTCAGCACAGGTTACTATTCCTAATCGTAGTCTGTGTGGATCATTAAGTATGAAAAAGGTCAAAAAAGATTTTTTTAAAAAAAACCTCATGTCGACCTTTTGACCTGTCGACCTAGAACACGTCGACATAGAGACCCTGTCGACCTAGTCACTGTCGACCAATAGTGGTCGACCTAGTTACTGTCGACCTAGAGACCGGATCCCAAGCCAATAGTTGCTGCCTACAGGAGGATTGTATTTTAGCTGTGCAAGTGTGCGATCGCATGTGTTGCAGAGCTGCACAAACTGATTTTCTGCAGTTTCTGCACAGCCCAGGATTTACTCAGCTGCTGCGATCACTTAGACACGCCTGCGTTTTTCTAGACACTCCTTGAAAACGGTCAGTTGCCACCCACAAACGCCCTCATCCTGTCAATCTCCTTGCGATCGCTGGTGCGTTCGGAATTTTCGCACCATCCCGTCACTGACCGGCAATCCCCGTTGCTGTGGTCCGTCACGCTTGCGCATTGCAGTGCATACGCATGCGCAGTACAGATCTCATCGCAGGCTGTGAGAAAACGCAGCCAGGTCTGAATGAGCCCCTAAACTATATATATCCACCGTATTTGATATACTAAGTATTGCTCTTACCCGCAGCAACCTAATTGCATTGTGGTAATAATAAGAATTTACTTACCGATAATTCTATTTCTCATAGTCCGTAGTGGATGCTGGGGACTCCGTAAGGACCATGGGGAATAGCGGCTCCGCAGGAGACTGGGCACATCTAAAGAAAGCTATAGGACTATCTGGTGTGCACTGGCTCCTCCCCCTATGACCCTCCTCCAAGCCTCAGTTAGGATACTGTGCCCGGACGAGCGTACACAATAAGGAAGGATTTTGAATCCCGGGTAAGACTCATACCAGCCACACCAATCACACCGTACAACTTGTGATCTGAACCCAGTTAACAGCATGATAACAGAGGAGCCTCTAGAAAAGATGGCTCACTACAGCAATAACCCGATTTTTTGGTAACAATAACTATGTACCAGTATTGCAGACAATCCGCACTTGGGATGGGCGCCCAGCATCCACTACGGACTATGAGAAATAGAATTATCGGTAAGTAAATTCTTATTTTCTCTAACGTCCTAAGTGGATGCTGGGGACTCCGTAAGGACCATGGGGATTATACCAAAGCTCCCAAACGGGCGGGAGAGTGCGGATGACTCTGCAGCACCAAATGAGAGAACTCCAGGTCCTCCTCAGCCAGGATATCAATTTTGTAGAATTTTACAAACGTATTTGCTCCTGACCAAGTAGCTGCTCTGCAAAGTTGTAAAGCCGAGACCCCTCGGGCAGCCGCCCAAGATGAGCACACCTTCCTTGTGGAGTGGGCATTTACAGATTTTTGGCTGTGGCAGGCCTGCCACAGAATGTGCAAGCTGAATTGTACTACAAATCCAACGAGCAATAGTCTGCTTAGAAGCAGGAGCACCCAGCTTGTTGGGTGCATACAGGATAAACTGCGATTCAGATTTCCTGACTCCAGCCGTCCTGGAAACATATATTTTCAGGGCCCTGACAACGTCTAGCAACTTGGAGTCCTCCAAGTCCCTAGTAGCCGCAGGCACCACAAATAGGTTGGTTCAGGTGAAACGCTGAAAACACCTTAGGGAGAAAATGAGGACGAGTCCTCAATTCCGCCCTGTCCGAATGGAAAATCAGATAAGGGCTTTTTCAGGATAAAGCCGCCAATACTGACACGCGCCTGGCCCAGGCCAGGGCCAACAGCATGACCACTTTTCATGTGAGATATTTTAACTCCACAGATTTAAGTGGTTCAAACCAATGTGACTTTTGGAACCCAAAACTACAGTGAGATCCCAAAGTGCCACTGGAGGCACAAAAGGAGGCTGTATATGCAGTACCCCTTTTACAAACGTCTGAACTTCAGGGACTGAAGCTAGTTCTTTTTGAAAGAAAATTGACAGGGCCGAAATTTGAACCTTAATGGACCCCAATTTCAGGCCCATAGACACTCCTGTTTGCAGGAAATGTAGGAATCGACCCAGTTGAATTTCCTCCGTCGGGCCTACTGGCCTCGCACCACGCAACATATTTTCGCCAAATGCGGTGATAATGTTTTTCGGTTACATCCTTCCTGGCTTTGATCAGGATAGGGATGACTTCATCCGGAATGCCGTTTTTCCTTCAGGATCCGGCGTTCAACCGCCATGCCGTCAAACGCAGCCGCGGTAAGTCTTGGAACAGACAGGGTCCTTGCTGGAGCAGGTCCCTTCTTAGAGGTAGAGGCCACGGATCCTCCGTGAGCATCTCTTGAAGTTCCGGTTACCAAGTCCTTCTTGGCCAATCCGGAGCCACGAATATAGTGCTTACTCCTCTCCATCTTATCAATCTCAGTACCTTGGGTATGAGAGGCAGAGGAGGGAACACATACACTGACTGGTACACCCACGGTGTTACCAGAGCGTCTACAGCTATTGCCTGAGGGTCCCTTGACCTGGCGCAATACCTGTCGAGTTTTTCCCAACGGTTTATAAACAAGTGGAAGACTTCTGGGTGAAGTCCCCACTCTCCCGGGTGGAGGTCGTGCTGAGGAAGTCTGCTTCCCAGTTGTCCACTCCCGGAATGAATACTGCTGACAGTGCTATCACATGATTTTCCGCCCAGCGAAGAATCCTTGCAGCTTCTGCCATTGCCCTCCTGCTTCTTGTGCCACCCTGTCTGTTTACGTGGGTGACTGCCGTGATGTTGTCCGACTGGATCAACACCGGCTGACCTTGAAGCAGAGGTCTTGCTAAGCTTAGAGCATTGTAAATGTCCCTTAGCTTCAGGATATTTTTGTGAAGTGATGTCTCCAGGCTTGACCATAAGCACTGGATATTCCTTCCCTGTGTGACTGCTCCCCAGCCTCGCAGGCTGGCATCCGTGGTCACCAGGACCCAGTCCTGAATGCCGAATCTGCGGCCCTCTAGAAGATGAGCACTCTGCAACCACCACAGGAGGGACACCCTTGTCCTTGGTGACAGGGTTATCCGCTGATGCATCTGAAGATGTGACCCGGACCATTTGTCCAGCAGGTCCCACTGGAAAGTTCTTGCGTGGAATCTGCCGAATGGGATTGCTTCGTAGGAAGCCACCATTTTACCCAGAACCCTTGTGCATTGATGCACTGAGACTTGGCTCGGTTTTAGGAGGTTCCCGACTAGCTCGGATAACTCCCTGGCTTTCTCCTCCGGGAGAAACACCTTTTTCTGGACTGTGTCCAGGATCATCCCTAGGAACAGAAGATAAGTCGTCGGAACCAGCTGCGATTTTGGAATATTGAGAATCCAATCGTGCTGCCGCAACACTACCTTTCACTAAGAAGCTCAGGAGAGCCCCTAGTGTGCACCCTTCTCGTTCGGGCACAGAGATCTAACTGAGGCTTGGAGGAGGGTCATAGGGGGAGGAGCCAGTGCACACCAGATAGTCCTAAAGCTTTCTTTAGATGTGCCCAGTCTCCTGCGGAGCCGCTATTCCCCATGGTCCTTACGGAGTCCCCAGCATCCACTTAGGACGTTAGAGAAAACTCAGTGACCACAGCTTCAGATGCACTTTTTGACCAAAATTTGATAACACTGAGAAGGGATTAACCAATTTATTACCTGCGATGACTGGTAAACGAGTATGGGCCTAACTCAGCATGTATCGCTATTCAGAGAATTCACAAATTGAGCGATTATCGATGACTGCGCATGTGTAGTGTTTGCATTGCACATAAGCGAGGGGTAATAGCAACAGAATTTGCGTACAAATTGTAATCGCAATGAAGCCGCTGTTTGACTGACAGGAAGCCGGCGTTTCTGGGCAGAAACCTGAAATTTTCTGGATGTGTCAGAGAAAACGCAGGCATGCCCAGGCATTTTTAGGAGGGTCTTTGACGTCAGCGCAGACCACTTCCAGGTCATCTCTGTCACAGATTAGTTGCAGCCTTGGACCTACTTACATTTGCTCAAACTGCAAAAAATCTTTGATGTTCCAGAAATTGCGTATGCATCTGCGAGTGGATATCGATCTGCGATGCATTCGCTTACTTCAGACGCAAACAAGCATTTTTTCTTCCTGTTGGGGCAGCGCCTTTCTACTCGCAGACAACTGCAATTTATCATAGTAGCGATCCATCCTGAATTAGGCCCTTTGTCTATCGAACTCTGGGGGTAATTCAGAGTTGATCGCAGCAGCAAATTTGTTAGCAGTTGGGCAAAACCATGGCCCTCATTCCGAGTTGATCGCTCGCTAGCTGCTTTTAGCAGCAGTACAAACGCTAGGCCGCCGCCCTCTGGGAGTGTATCTTAGCTTAGCAGAAGTGCGAACGAAAGGATAGCAGAACTGCTCCAAAAAAAAAGATTGTGCATTTTCTGAGCAGCTTGAAACTTACTCCTTCCTTGCGATCACTTCAGTCTGTTTAGTTCCTGCTTTGACGTCACAAACACGCCCTGCGTTCGGCCAGCCACTCCCCCGTTTCCCCAGGCACGCCTGCGTTTTTTTAGCACACTCCCGGAAAACGGCCAGTTTCCGCCCAGAAACACCCACTTCCTGTCAATCATACTACGATCACTCGAGCGATGAAAAAACGGCGCTGGAGCTTGTGTAAATCTACAAAGTTTTGTGTGAAAGTACTTAGCGCATGCGCGCTGCGTACCATGCGCATTTTTGCAGTTTTTTCACTTGGTCGCTGCACTGCGAAAATCGGCAGCGAGCGAACAACTCTGAATGACCACCTTTAGCTGTGCAAGTGTGCGATCGCATATGCAGCCGAGCGGTACAAAAAAACTTTGTGCAGTTTCTGAGTTGCCTAGGACTTACTCAGCCGCTGCGATCACTTCAGCCTGTCCGGGGCCGGAATTGAATCAGACACCCGTCCTGCAAACGCTTGGACACGCCTGCGTTTTTCCAACCACTTCCAGAATATGGTCAGTTGCAACCCACAAACGCCTTCTTCCTGTCAATCTCCTTGCGATCGGCTGTGCGAATGGATTCTTTATAAAACCCATCGCACAGCAACGATCCGCTTTGTACCTGTGCGACACGCCTTCACATTGCGGTGCATACGCATGCGCAGTTCTGACCTGATCGCAGCGCTGCAAAAAACGCTAGCGAGCGATCAAGTCTGAATTACCCCCATGGGGGGTCATTCCGAGTTGTTCGCTCGCAAGCTGCTTTTAGCAGCTTTGCACACGCTGAGCCGCCGCCTACTGGGAGTGAATCTTAGCTTATCAAAATTGCGAACGAAAGATTCGCAAAATAGCGAATAGACACTTCTTAGCAGTTTCTGAGTAGCTCCACACTTACTCGGCATCTGCGATCAGTTCAGTGCTTGTCGTTCCTGGTTTGACGTCACAAACACACCCAGCGTTCGCCCAGACACTCCTCCATTTCTCCAGCCACTCCCGCGTTTTTCCCAGAAACGGTAGCGTTTTTTTCACACACTCCCATAAAACGGCCAGTTTCCACCCAGAAACACCCACTTCTTGTCAATCACATTACGATCACCAGAACGAAGAAAAAACCTTGTAATGCAGTGAGTAAAATACCTAACTGCATAGCAAATATACTTGGCGCAGTCGCACTGCGGACATTACGCATGCGCATTAGCGACTAATCGCTCCGTTGCGAGAAAAAAATAACGAGCGAACAACTCGGAATGACCCCCATGGTTTTGCCCAACTGCTAACAAATTGGCTGCTGCGATCAATGCTGGATTACCCCCTCTGATCCTACAGATACAATTGTGGATCTGCATGCCATGTATATATATATGTGTCAGTTTTTAATTTTCTGTAACATATTATTCATGGCTGAAATGTGTTTGCTGTACGAATTCCTATAACTTTCACTTATAACATGAGAATGCAACCTGTGTGTGATTTATTGTACAGTGTAGATAACCTGTACAGCGTCTAGGTTGGAAGTTACTATTAGCAACCACAGCTAGAATTGATACCTTATAATCAGGGGTGACTACAGCTGTGCCAGGACCAGGTACTTGTGTGGCAAGCCCCCCTCCTTAGGAAATATCAAAAAGAATAGCCTTTGTGCTGCCGCGAAGCAGCTGTGCTGCACATGGGGGTGCCGTCGTGAGGACGGATGGGCGCTGGCGACAGGTGCTATTGCTCACATCCATCCTCCCCTCCCTGCACATCATGCAGGCAGGGTGAGAGAGGAGTGACTGCTCCTCTGAGCAGGGTGTGTGGGCTATGGAGAGAGATGCTGCTTTCTTAATAAGAGTACCCCTACAAAGGACGGGGGGGGGGGGGGGATTCAATTATTTCTCCCTAGGGCCACCACTAGATGGCACCCAACAGAGCAATTTAATTGTTACTCCATTTGGGTGCACTGTCGTGAGGAGACACATTTCAGCTCGCAGCCCCCCCATGCTGGAGAACTGAAATGTGTGAGAAGTGACCGATTTGAGCGCACAAACTGCACTTTTCACATTATGACCAGCTCTTTGGTTAGGTTTAGCCGGTTTACACGGCTTAACCTGGCCTCTCTGGGCACAATCAGCACCCAAAAAACAACAACAACTGATTTGCACCCCATGATCTCAGGTGTGCAAAACAATCGAATCCCCCCCCCCCAATGCAGTCTTTTTTCTTGTTTTGAGTACCTTTAGGACAATGTAAGCAGGTACAGTATGTCTCTCTACATTCAATTTACATTGAGATGTATAAAATCAGTATTATTATATACAAGATAAAGAAAATGGAATGTATATGCCTGTTTAGCAAACTAGCCGATACAGATTTGTGTACCAAGTAATAACACACAAGTGAGCTGTGACTAATCACACAGGTGCAACAAGTGACTTCGCATGGTTATATATTGAACAGGATGGACAAGCTTTACTACAGCACAGATGCATAAAAAGAAAGAAAACAAACATGAATGAGCAGTGCCACGTATTGGGCTCATCCCTCCTCAGCGTCGCCTACCGCCCGCCCTGTGGGATACGCACTTCTAACGCCACTTACAGCGGCTCATTACAGCACAGAACGCAACTGTACTACGCCCGCAGCGCTCTCCTGCCGGGAGCTGGGGCAGTGCACTGCAGCTGCTGCTGCATCCTATACTAGGAGCCTGCTGCACTGTCACCCTGAGCGCCTAGCCGGAAACGCCGGGGTAACACAAGCCGCTCTCTGTGTATACACTAGCAACAGCGGACGCGTAGCCTGTGAGGCGCCCATCCCCGGCCCTGCCCGATATCCAGCCAGCCAGTGCGTTACTTCCTGTTTCCCTGCATTTGTCACCCGGGGCCGCCGGTTGCCCGGCAACGCGAGAGCAGCGGCCCCGGGTGATTGATGCGTCTTGGAGCGGGGTGTGGCTACCCAGGGAGGTGTCGCCGGCTCACAGCGCCGCCGCTTACCTCTGGCCACTGGGAACAGTGGGAAGCGGCGGCGACTGGAGCGAGCGGGGAAGAAGTTAGTCCGGAGCTGGCAGCTAGAAGAGGCGGCCGGAGGTGAGCGCAGCGCTGTTCTCCGGGGAGGATGGCATAGTGGGTATCACATGCACTGTTACTGGGGCAGTCATGTCACAGCGGCAGCCACTCGCCCCCCTGTACACCGGAGCTCCCAGGCGGCCTGCTTGCAATGGGCACGGGGCGCACTGAGCTCTCCTCGCCTCTTGTTACACTTTGTTTATGCTGTATGCAGCTGTGCCTGCTGCCCGTATCTCCTGCTATCATACTATAGTTTATGTAAATAGTATGCGTTATGTATAGAATATACTTTCTAGTGGTGATTTCCAAACTATACTTATTTTCTCTGACGTCCTAAGTGGATGCTGGGGACTCCGTCAGGACCATGGGGATTAGCGGCTCCGCAGGAGACAGGGCACAAAACTAAAGCTTTAGGATCAGGTGGTGTGTACTGGCTCCTCCCCCTATGACCCTCCTCCAAGCCTCAGTTAGGTTTTTGTGCCCGTCCGAGCAGGGTGCAATCTAGGTGGCTCTCTTAAGGAGCTGCTTAGAAAAAGTTTTTAGGTTTCTTATTTTCAGTGAGTCCTGCTGGCAACAGGCTCACTGCATCGAGGGACTTAGGGGAGAGAAGTTCAACTCACCTGCGTGCAGGATGGATTGGCTTCTTAGGCTACTGGACACCATTAGCTCCAGAGGGAGTCGGAACACAGGTCTCACCCTGGGGTTCGTCCCGGAGCCGCGCCGCCGACCCCCCTTGCAGATGCTGAAGATTGAAGGTCCAGAAACCGGCGGCAGAAGGCTTTTCAGTCTTCATGAAGGTAGCGCACAGCACTGCAGCTGTGCGCCATTGTTGTCACACACTTCACACCAACGGTCACGGAGGGTGCAGGGCGTTGCTGGGGGCGCCCTGGGCATCAATGTATAATACCTTATTCTGGCTAAAAATACATCACATATAGCCCCTGGAGGCTATATGGATGTATTTAACCCCTGCCAGGTCTCAGAAAAACGGGAGAAGAAGCCCGCCGAAAAGGGGGCGGGGCCTATTCTCCTCAGCACACAGCGCCATTTTCCCTCACAGGCTGGTGGGAAGGCTCCCAGGCTCTCCCCTGCACTGCACTACAGAAACAGGGTTAAAACAGAGAGGGGGGGCACTTATTTGGCGATATGTATATATATATTAAAATGCTATAAGGGAAAAACACTTATATAAAGGTTGTCCCTGTATAATATAGCGTTTTTGGTGTGTGCTGGCAAACTCTCCCTCTGTCTCCCCAAAGGGCTAGTGGGGTCCTGTCCTCTATCAGAGCATTCCCTGTGTGTGTGCTGTGTGTCGCTACTTGTGTGTCGACATGTATGAGGACGATGTTGGTGAGGAGGCGGAGCAATTGCCGGTAATGGTGATGTCACTCTCTAGGGAGTCGACACCGGAATGGATGGCTTATTTAAGGAATTACGTGATAATGTCAACACGCTGCAAGGTCGGTTGACGACATGAGACGGCCGGCAAACCAATTAGTACCTGTCCAGGCGTCTAAAACACCGTCAGGGGCGTTAAAACGTCCTTTTACCTCAGTCGGTCGACACAGACACGGACACTGACTCCAGTGTCGACGGTGAAGAAACAAACGTATTTTCCTTTAGGGCCACACGTTACTTGTTAAGGGCAATGAAGGAGATGTTACATATTTCTGATACTACAAGTACCACAAAAAAGGGTATTATGTGGAGTGTGAAAAAACTACATGTGGTTTTTCCTGAATCAGATAAATTAAATGAAGTGTGTGATGATGCGTGGGTTTCCCCCGATAGAAAATTATTGGCGGTATACCCTTTCCCGCCAGAAGTTATGGCGCGTTGGGAAACACACCTTAGGGTGGATAAGGCGCTCACACGCTTATAAAAACAAGTGGCGTTACCGTCTCCAGATACGGACGCACTCAAGGAGCCAACTGATAGGAGGTTGGAAAATATCCTAAAAAGTATATACACACATACTGGTGTTATACTGCGACCAGCGATCGCCTCAGCCTGGATGGGCAGCGCTGGGGTGGCTTGGTCGGATTCCCTGACTGGAAATATTGATACCCTTGACAGGGACAGTATTTTATTGACTATAGAGCATTTAAAATATGCATTTCTATATATGCGAAACTCTGGTATCAAGAGTAAGTGCGATGTCCATATCTGCCAGACGATGTTTATGGACACGACATTGGTCAGGTGATGCAGATTCCAAACGGCACATGGAAGTATTGCCGTATAAAGGGGAGGAGTTATTTGGGGTCGGTCCATCGGACCTGGTGGCCACGGCAACAGCTAGAAAATCCACCTTTTTTACCCCAAGTCACATCTCAGCAGAAAAAGACATAGTCTTTTCAGCCTCAGTCCTTTCGTCCCCATAATATCTGCCCAGGGATAGAGGTAAGGGAAGAAGACTGCAGCAGGCAGCCCATTCCCAGGAACAGAAGCCTTCCACCGCTTCTGCCAAGTCCTCAGCATGACGCTGGGGCCGTACAAACAGGTGCGGTGGGGGGTCGTCTCAAGAGTTTCAGCACGCAGTGGGCTCACTCGCAAGTGGACCCCTGGATCCTACAAGTAGTATCCCAGGGGTACAGATTGGAAATTCGAGACGTCTCCCCCTCGCAGGTTCCTGAAGTTTGCTTTACCAACGTCTACCTCCGACAGGGAGGCAGTATTGGAAACAATTCACAAGCTGTATTCCCAGCAGGTGATAATCAAAGTACCCCTCCTACAACAAGTAAAGGGGTATTATTCCACACTATATTGTGGTACTGAAGCCAGACGGCTCGGTGAGACCTATTCTAAATGGAGTCACTCAGAGCAGTGATAGCGAACCAGGAAGAAGGGGACTATATGGTGTCCCTGGACATCAAGGATGCTTACCTCCATGTCCAAATTTGCCCTTCTCACAAAGGGTACCTCAGGTTCGTGGTACAAAACTGTCACTATCAGTTTCAGACGCTGCCGTTTGGATTGTCCACGGCACCCCGGGTCTTTACCAAGGTAATGGCCGAAATGATGATTCTTCTTCAAAGAAAAGGCGTCTTAATTATCCCTTACTTGGACGATCTCCTGATAAGGGCAAGGTCCAGAGAACAGTTGGAGGTCTGAGTAGCACTATCTCAAGTAGTTCTACGACAGCACGGGTGGATTCTAAATATTCCAAAATCGCAGCTGTCTCCGACGACACGTCTGCTGTCCCTAGGGATGATTCTGGACACAGTCCAGTAAAAAGGTGTTTCTCCCGGAGGAGAAAGCCAGGGAGTTATCCGAGCTAGTCAGGAACCTCCAAAAACCAGGAAAAGTGTCAGTGCATCATTGCACAAGGGTCCTGGGAAAAATGGTGGCTTCTTACGAAGCGATTCCATTCGGCAGATTTCACGCAAGAACTTTTCAGTGGGATCCGCTGGACAAATGGTCCGGATCGCATATTCAGATGCATCAGCGGATAACCCTGTCTCCAAGGACAAGGGTGTCTCTTCTGTGGTGGCTGCAGAGTGCTCATCTACTAAAGTGCCACAGTTATGCATTCAGGACTGGGTCCTGGTGACCACGGATTCCAGCTTGAAAGGCTGGGGAGCAGTCACACAGGGAAAAAATTTCCAGGGAGAGTGATCAAGTCTGGGGACTTCTCTCCGCATAAATATACTGGAGCTAAGAGCAATTTACAATGCTCTAAGCTTAGCAAGACCTCTGCTTCAAGGTCAGCCGGTATTGATCCAGTGGGACAACATCACGGCAGTCGCCCACGTAAACAGACAGGGCGGCACAAGAAGCAGGAGGACACTGGCAGAAACAGCAAGGATTCTTCGCTGGGCGGAAAATCATGTGATAGCACTGTCAGCAGTTTTTTCATTCCGGGAGTGGACAACTGGGAAGCAGACTTCCTCAGCACGACCTCCACCCGGGAGAGTGGGGACTTCATCGAGAAGTTTTTTCCACATGATTGTGCACCGTTGGGAAAGACCAAAGGTGGACATGATGGCGTCCCGCCTGAACAAAAAACTGGACAGGTATTGCGCCGGGTCAGGAGACCCTCAGGAAATAGCTGTGGACGTTCTGGTAACACCATGGGTGTACCAGTCGGTGTATGTGTTCCCTCCTCTGCTTCTCATACCAAAGGTACTGAGAATTATAAGACGTAGAGGAGTAAGAACTATACTCGTGGCTCCGGATGGGCCAAGAAGGACTTGGTACCCGGAACTTCATGAGATGCTCACAGAGGACTCAGGGCCTCTGCCGATAAGAAGTGACTTGCTTCAGCAAGTACCATGTCTGTTCCAAGACTTACCGCGGGTGCGTTTGACGGCATGGCGGTTGAACGCCGGATCCTAAGGAAAAAAAAAAGGCATTCCGGAAGAGGTCATTCCTACCCTGGTCAAAGCCAGGAAGGAGGTGACCGCACAACATTATCACCACATGTGGCGAAAATATGTTGCGTGGTGTGAGGCCAGGAAGGCCCCACGAAGAAATTTCAGCTCGGTCGATTCCTGCATTTCCTGCAAACAGGAGTGTCTATGGGCCTCAAATTGGGGTCCATTAAGGTTCAAATTTCGGCCCTGTCGATTTTCTTCCAGAAAGAATTGGCTTCAGTTCCTGAAGTCCAGAAATTTGACAAGGGAGTACTGCATATACAACCCCCTTTTGTGCCTCCAGTGGCACTGTGGGATCTCAACGTAGTCCTGGGATTCCTCAAATCACGTTGGTTTAAACCGCTCAAATCTGTGGATTTGAAATATCTCACATGGAAAGTGACCATGATGTTGGCCCTGGCCTCGGCCAGGCGAGTGTCAGAATTGGCGGCTTTGTCTCACAAAAGCCCATATCTGATTGTCCTTTCGGACAGGGCAGAGCTGCGGACTCGTCCCCAGTTTCTCCCTAAGGTGGTGTCAGCGTTTCATCTGAACCAGCTTATTGTGGTACCTGCGGCTACTAGAGACTTGGAGGACTCCAAGTTGCTAGATGTTGTCAGGGCCCTGAAAATATAGATTTCCAGGACGGCTGGAGTCAGGAAAACTGACTTGCTGTTATCCTGTATGCACCCAAAAAACTGGGTGCTCTTGCTTCTAAGCAGACGATTGCTAGTTGAATGTGTAGTACAATTCAGCTTGCACATTCTGTGGCAGGACTGCCACAGCCAAAATATATAAATGCCCATTCCACAAGGAAGGGGGCTCATCTTGGGCGACTGCCAGAGGGGTCTCGGCTTTACAACTTTGCCGAGCTGCTACTTGGTCAGGGGCACACCCTGGCTGAGGAGGACCTGGAGTTCTCTCACTCGGTGCTGCAGAGTCATCCGCACTCTCCCGCCCGTTTGGGAGCTTTGGTATAATCCCCATGGTCCTGACGGAGTCCCCAGCATCCACTTAGGACGTCAGAGAAAATAAGATTTTACTTACCGATAAATCTATTTCTCGTAGTCCGTAGTGGATGCTGGGCGCCCATCCCAAGTGCGGATTGTCTGCAATACTTGTACATAGTTATTGTTACAAAAAAATCGGGTTGTTATTGTTGTGAGCCGTCTGTTCAGAGGCTCCTACGTTTGTCATACTGTTAACTGGGTTTAGATCACAAGTTATACGGTGTGATTGGTGTGGCTGGTATGAGTCTTACCCGGGATTCAATATCCTTCCTTATTGTGTACGCTCGTCCGGGCACAGTATCCTAACTGAGGCTTGGAGGAGGGTCATAGGGGGAGGAGCCAGTACACACCACCTGATCCTAAAGCTTTAGTTTTGTGCCCTGTCTCCTGCGGAGCCGCTAATCCCCATGGTCCTGACGGAGTCCCCAGCATCCACTACGGACTACGAGAAATAGATTTATCGGTAAGTAAAATCTTATTTTAGGTTGTATGTGGTTGTTAGACCTAGTAATATTATTTTCTTATTTTTCCCATCTACATGGAAAAGTATGTATGCCCAAACAATTGCCAGGATTCAATTGTGTTTGGTCGCACATGCATGTCGTGGCTAAGCAGTCAGAGTTTAGTCACGTAATAAGGCTAAACCAGTCTAAAGTCCTGCTTTGGGCGTCCAAACTCCCGACTTAGCGCACAGTTCATCTTGAACCTCAGGAGGCTGTGAGAAAATGTTACCCCTTCGGCTACCTGGCGTCTAAATGGAGCAGCAATTGAATTGCTCTGTTTTGCGCCTCCTAGTGGTAGCCACGGGTTAAAACAATTGAATTGGCCCATGTATGTGAGTCCGTATGTGTTAGGGAATTTAGTCTAAAATTGGGTACGCACTGCAACGTGCGATGGGAGTCGGAATCGCCAAGTGCATACACACTTGCCGATGCCGTGGGCGACGGAGTGATAGTGACGGCGGCCAGCATTAGCCCTGTTTTCTGCCAGGCCCTCCAGCAGGGCTGACCAGAAGACGTCGCTGACGACTGCAGGAGACGTGCAACTAGAGCCGATATGGCTGATGTATTGCTAAATGTATACCCAGCTTGAGCTCCAATTGGGAAGGGACTAATGGATGACTTATGTTTTCTGTATAGCGCTGAGTAAAATTGTGGCGCTAACTAAATAATGAGACTAAAGGTACGATAGTATTTGATATGAAGGTACGATAGTATTTGATATTAGCTTATGGTAAGATATGTATGTACTGCTTACCCCTGTCGCTATTTGGGTCTAATGCTTATCATGTAGTATTATATGCTTATGGTCTTTATTAAGTATTAAAATTGCCATGTTGGAATGTACACATTATTAGTATATTCTAGTATTGTTTTGTGGTCTTTTATAGCTTTTTTCCCCTCATTAGTTATTGGTAATAAACTGTTTATGAGGTGAGGAACTTTGAGAATCCATAACAAGTTCTATGGTTGTGTTCAGAAAAAAATGTGAAAAATCGAGCAGGATTAAGGGGTTTACTAAGCCTTGGATGGAGATAATGTCGACGGAGATATAGTACCAGCCAATCAGCTCCTGTTATTTTTCAAACACAGCCTGTGGCATGGCAGTTAAGATCCGATTGGCTGGTACTTTATCTCTATCCAAGGCTTAAGGGGGGTAAATACAGAGCAATGTTCACTTAATTTCTAAGGAATCTGACTAGAAATTAAGAACACATCGCTCCGTGTTTAGGGGGTGCTGGCGACAGCGATGCGCGGCCCCGCGTGTTGCTATCGCCAGCTCTAGATTTGGCATGCATGCATGCCAAATCTACTAGATCGCTCATTTCACCGCTGGGTGAAATGAGCGTTCCCCATCACCACCACCTCGCTCAGCACACATCGCGCTGTGTGCTGAGCGGTGGGAGAGATCGCTCAGCACACATCTTCCCCATGTGTACCGCCCTTTAGTAAATAGACCCCTAAGTGTCTTATTTCTCAAGCGTCTTTTTTCTGCATAAGGTTATGTATTCTGGCTACTGTATGTAACAACAGTCAAATGCTTAATATTTTACAGAAATCTGTTAATGGAGACTGTAGTGTGACCTCCTATGTACCAAACGCAAACACTTTTCAGTGATTGGTCCTTTTTTTATTTTTTTTATCGCTTTATGCCCATGGAGGCATACTTGCAGGAAAGGTATCTTATGATCTTTCTCCTCCCTCCCAAATAGCATGTGCAGTGTCAGAGTTTTAAAAGGAAAGACCATTTTTGAAAGACTGAAGAAACCTCTGTGAATGTAACTCAGGGGCAGATGTATTAACCTGGAGAAGGTATAAGGAAGTGATAAACCAGTGATATGTGCAAGGTGATAAAGGCACCAGCCAATCAGATCCTAACTTAATTTACATATTAGAGCTGATTGGCTGGTGCCTTTATCACCTTGCACATATCACTGGTTTATCACTTCCTTATGCCTTCTCCAGGTTAATA
Organism: Pseudophryne corroboree; assembly: GCF_028390025.1. Classification (NCBI taxonomy): domain Eukaryota; kingdom Metazoa; phylum Chordata; class Amphibia; order Anura; family Myobatrachidae; genus Pseudophryne; species Pseudophryne corroboree. Next base: position 481,525,191 of record NC_086444.1, read on the forward strand.
CATCTGCCCCTCAGTTACCCTGTGAATGTGACAGTGGTTAGCCAACGCTACTGCTGTCCCTGCTAGTTGTAGTTGTTACTGGGGGGGAGGGAGAGGGCATTTTTGGCACCAATTAAATGAATAAAATAGGCCCATAAATTGTTGATCTAAACTTTCATTTAAATCTTTGTTAATGAGTACATTGTTTCTGTAATAAATGTATACCATTTGCCAATGTGTGATCTAGTTAGATACTGAGCTATTATGAGCCACCTCAGGAATAATGAAACTAGGGTGAGGTCACAAAAGACTGTGGGAAGGGCTGCTTTGTTTGTTGTCAGAGTAGGACAGGCAGCATATGCTTTTGGCTATGATAAAATGCTGTTTTATTGGTATGAGTATTGCGCCACACTACATTTATAATTCATTACATATGGCAGTTTATACTGCATTAGTTTTTTTTTTTTAGTTTTTTTTTAATATGTTCTTGTTAATCATTTGATTGGTTTAAACCAGCAAAAAGACTCCGCCTCCCTGATATTCAGGTTCATACAGTTGTCTTGTCTTTCAAGGATTAACCCAGTGCTTCCCAAATTAGGTCCTCAAGGCACCCAGCAGTCCAGGTTTCAGGGATATCCCTGCTTGTGCTCAGATGGTATAATAAAACTGACAGGTACTAATTAAATTACCTGTGCCATGGGTATCCTTAAAACCTGGACTGTTGGGGTGCCTTCAGGACCGTGTTTGGGAACCACTGGGTTAACCAAATGAAAAAGGGATTACATCCTTAATCAAGAGAAGGATACGCTGTCTCCTGCAGGATGTTTCATGAGGTTGCGCTTTCTCGGTGTGATGAGTTTCAAGGCGAAACATGTTGTAATAAATCAATAACTAAGGGAGTATTGACTACAGTGCAACTTATCCTCTTTCTAAAGGGCCCTACACACATGCCGATTTGTGTGAAAGATATGAACGAGAACTCGTTCATATCTTTCAGTGTGGAGGCTCCAGCGATGAACGATGCGCGGCCCCGCGCTCGTTCATCGCTGGTCCCCCGTCGGCTGTGCATGCAGGCCAATATGGACGATCTCGTCCATATTTTCCAGCACTTCAATGGAGCCGCGTGACGGGGGGAGTGAAGAAACTTCACTCCCCCCGTCACTGCCCCCCCGCCGCCGGGTCGCCCGTCGGCCGTATCCGCTGTCGGGCAGCTCGGCGGCGGATCGCCCAATGTGTAGGGCCCTTAACATACATGTAATAAGAGATATTTTTACTTTTTGTATAAATGTTATGTAAAAGTGCATAGGAAATGGAATATAATACTTCATTTGTATATGTTTATGGTATTATTTCACTTGAATTAGATTTCTATATACACATAATTTAGGATTTAGATTTGCAGATTATAAAGGTGTGGACAGTGAAATGTTTATAAAATAATAACGTAATATAAAAGTGCTGTAACCAGATACCGTTCAGCCCCATTCTTGTGAACGGTGCTGGCCATACTTAATACACACATCCTGCAATGTTGGGGTTCTGGATGATGGGTCGACCCTATATAGTCGACAGGTACAAAAGGTCAACAGTGCTTAAGGCCAGCAGTTTGGACAATGGTCCACAGAAGTTTTTTTGTTTTATTTTGTTTTTCAACTTTGTCATGATATACCGTGCATGTAGACTAGTAACCTGTGCAGAGCGCAGCACCTTGCCCGAAGCGTGGCAAGTGAAGCAGTAAACTAATTGGGGTCACCTGTAGCTTAACATAAAAAATGACCCCCCCCCCCTCAAAAAAAAAAATTAAAAATGTAGTAGAGCATTTCCCTGTTGACATTTTGACTGTGTTGACTTTTTGCACCTGTTGACCTTTTTCCTGCTAGGATGTGGGGTACATCCACTGTGAAGGGGGTGTTTCCGGCAAGGGAGGGGAGCACGGCCGCCATCGGCGTCACTGTTGGGGGGGCGGGGCCCAGCACTTACGGAGGTGCTGGGCTTCTCTCCGGCTCTACCTTCATGAATAATGCAGTGCACTTATCTATGTATATATGTGTAGTATAATGGGGGGTGTCGTACGGTATGCCGGCGCTCGGGCTCCCGACGCCCAGCATACCGGCGCTGGGAGCCCGACCGCCGGCATACCGACAGCGTGGCGAGCGCAAAGGAGCCCCTTGCGGGCTCGCTGCGCTCGCCGCGCTGCGCTCGTCACGCTGCGGGCACGGTGGCGCGCTACGCGCGCCACACTATTTTATTCTCCCTCCAGGGGGGTCGTGGACCCCCACGAGGGAGAATAGTTGTCGGTATGCCGGGTGTCGGGATTCCGGCGCCGGTATACTGTGCGCCGGGATCCCGACATTCGGCATACAGAAGACCACCCATAATGGGGGTGTATTCAAGAGAGCAGATGTGATCTGACGGAATTACTTCAAGGGGACATGACTAGTAAAAGCTTTATGTAGCCCTCTGAGACACGCACAAAAAATAAATAAATATATATATATATATATATATATATATATATATATATATATATATATATATATATATATATATATATATATATTAAAGTTTGGTCCACAGACCACTGTCCGATATTCGGGTTTCAATACACACTCCGTTTTATTTGGGCGGCCGCTCAGTTCCACATAAGGCAATCAGGTATATGGCCCGAAAATCTGTAGAAAAAGAAGGAAGAGAACAAGTGCCTATGGTGTAGTAATTTCAGGAAGGGGTACTAAGATTTTTCACCCACATAAAACTGGAATGTTTCACCACGCAGGCTAAATGGTGACCAAGCCCGCGTGGTGAAACATTCCAGAACTATCTGAGGAATCCAAGGCAGTAAATTGATATGCTTTGGTTACAAGCTACTATCTGGTATGCAGCTTTATGTGGGTGAAAAATCTTAGTACCCCTTCCTGAAATTACTACACCATAGGCGCTTGTTCCCTTCCTTCTTTTTCTACATATAGATATATAAGCAATAGTTACGTTGATGCGCTCCTTCTGTTAATTGTCTATAAAAGTTCTTTAGTAGTAGTTCACTCAGCAGTAGCTTATGTAGTGATATTTAACACTCAAACCATAGATTCCTGTATGGTAGGCAGCTCAGTTCCTTATATACCACTTGGTAGGTGGTTGTTTGGGGTAATCTGTGAAAACAGTGGGGGAGGGAACAGGCGCCTAATAGTGTAATAATTTAGAGTAACAAATGTACAGTGGGCCAAAAAAAGTATTTGGACAGCCACCGATTGTGCAAGTTGACTCACTTAAAAAGATGAGAGATCTGTAATTTCCAACATAGGTACACTTTAACTGTGAGAGACAGAATCTCAAAACAAAACAAAACAGGAACTCACATTGATTTTGAAAAATTTACTTGTATATTCTTGTGGAAAATAAATATTTGGACACCTACAAAGCAGCAAGATTTCTGTCTCTCACAGACCTGTTGCTTCTTCTTTAAGAAGCTCTTCTATCCTCCACTCGTTACCTGTATTAATGGCACCTGTTTGAACTGGTTTACTGTATAAAAGACACCTGTCCACACCCTCAAACAGTCAGACTGCTACCTCTCCACCATGGCCAAGACCAGAGAGCTGTCTAAGGACACCAGGGACAAAATTGTAGAGATGCACAAGATTGGGATGAGCTACTCGACAATAGGCAAGCAGCTTGGTGAAAAGAGATCAACTGTTGGCGCAATTATTAAAAAATGGAAGAAATACAAGATCGCTGACAATCTCCCTCGACCTGGGGCTTCATGCAAGATCTCACCTCGCGGGGTATCAATGATCTTGAGAACGGTCAGGAATCAGCCCAGAACTACACAGGGGGACCTGGTCAATGACGTCAAGAGAGCTGGGACCACAGTCACAAAGGTTACCATTATGCTGCTTTCAGATCGCAAATGCCGGATCCTACCCGGTAAGAGAAACGTGTCCTTACCGGGTGGGATCCGGCATTTGCTCTCCTCTGCTGGCTTTCCGACCCGGCAATATACCGGGTCGGTTGCCATAGCAGCGGGGGAGCGCAGCAGGGGCTTGGGTGGAGGCGGCGCTGGGAGATGAGCTCATCTCCTGCGCCGCCGGGAGATGAGCTCATCTCCTGCGCCGCCTCTCCCTATGCTGTGAATGGGAGCCGTGTCGCATCGAAACGGCTCCCATTCACACTGCACCTGACCCGGTATTCAACCCGGTAATAACCCTTCTTTTTAACCGGGTTGAATTACTGGGTCAGGCGACCCGCTAATTCGGCAAAGGCGCTTTCACATCGCACACTGACCCGTTTCGACACGGCAATATACCGCGTCGATACCGGGTTATTTGTGCGATGTGAAATGGGTATTAGTAACACACTACGTCGTCATGGATTGAAATCCTGCAGCGCCCGAAAGGTCCCCCTGCTTAAGCCAGTACATGTCCAGGCCCGTCTAAAGTTTGCCAGTGACCATCTGGATGATCCAGAGGAGGATTGGGAAAATGTAATGTGGTCAGATGAGAGCAAAATCGAACTTTTTGGTATAAACTCCACTCACCGTGTTTGTAGGGAGAAGAATGATGAATGGCATCCCAAGAACACCATACCCACTGTAAAGCATGGGGGTGGAAACATCATTCTTTGGGGCTGCTTTTCTGCAAAGGGGACAGGACGACTGATCCGTATTAAGGTGAGTATGAATGGGGCCCATGTATTGTGAGATTTTGGGCAAAAACCACCTTCCCTCAGTAAGAGCATTGAAGATGGAATGTGGCTGGGTCTTCCAGCATGACAATGACCCCAAACACACCGCCCGGGCAACTAAGGAGTTGGTTCTGTAAGAAGCATTTCAAGGTCCTGGAGTGGCCTAGCCAGTCTCCAGACCTCAACCCAATAGAAAATCTGTGGAGTAAATTGAAAGTCCGTGTTGCCCGGCGACAGCCCCAAAACATGACAGATCTAGAGAAGATCTGCATGGAAGAGTGGGCCAAAATACCTGCTACAGTGTGTGCAAACGTGGTCAAGAACTACAGGAAATGTTTGACCTCTGTAATTGCCAACCGAGGTTATATTACAAAGTATTGAGTTCAACTTTTTGATTATCCAAATATTTATTTTCCGCAAGAATATACAAATAAATTGTTTAAAAATCATACAATGTTTTTCAGATTCTGTCTCTCACAGTTGAAGTGTACCTATGATGGAAATTATAGACCTCTCTCATCTTTTTCAGTGGGTCAACCTGCCCTGATATCTGCAAGTAACAGGGTACAAAACTAGGGGGGGGCCACAATATTTGGTGCTGATTTGATATATATATTATATATATAAAATGCGCTATACAGGTCTGGGGTATTGTTATATTTCAGACTGTGGCGGCGTTGGGTATGAGCTGGCAACTTCCCTCTCTGTCTCTCCAAAGGACCTCCTTGTGGGTCTGTCCCCTATAATTTAGTGTGTGTGGGGGTGTCAGTACGTGTGTGTCAACATGTCTGAGGCAGAAGGCTATTCGAGGGAGGAAGAGTAGCAAAATGTGATAGTGACTGCGTCGGCACCGCCGACTGCTGATTGGGTAGACATGTGGAATGTTTTGAATGCGAGTGTGACGTTATTGCATAAAAGAATGGACAAAGCTGAGTCTCAAAACCAAGCATGGAGTCAATCCATGGATATTGCTGTGTCTCAGAACCTGTCAGGGTCCCAGAAACGTCCCTTTACCCAGATAGCAGACACTGATACCGACACAGATTCCGACTCCAGTGTCGACTATGATGAGGTGAGGTTACACCCACGGGTGGCCAAGAGTATTCAGTACATGATTGTAGCAATAAGGCAGGGATGGGGAACCTTCGGCCCTCCAGCTGTTGTTGAACTACACATACCAGCATGCCTTGCTACAGTTTTGCTATTTAGCCATGCAAAAACTGTTGCAGGGCATGCTGGGATGTGTAGTTCAACAACAGCTGGAGGGCCGAAGGTTCCCCATCCCTGCAATAAGGGATGTATTACATATCACAGAGGACCCTTCTGTCCTGGACACAAGGGCTATATGTTTAAAGAGAAGAAACGTCAGGTAACGTTTCCCCCATCTCATGAACTGAACGCGCTATTTGAAAAGGCTTGGGAAACTCCAGACAAGAGGCTGCAGGTTCCCAAGAGAATTATTATGGCGTATCTTTTCCCCTCACAGGACAGGTTACGGTGGGAATCCTCTCCCTCAGATAAATCCTTGACGCGGTTATCCAAAAAAGTGGCCCTACCGTCCCCGGACATGGCGACACTAAAGGATCCTGCGGACCGCAAGCAGGAAACCACTTTAAAATCAATTTATGCGACTACGGGAGCCCTCCTCAGACCGGCAGTTGCGTCGGCATGGGTGAGTAGCGCGATTGCAGCTTGGGCAGATAACTTGTCATCTGACATGGACACCCTCGACAGGGATACTGTTCTGTTAACTTTGGGTCACATCAAAGACGCAGCGTTATACCTAAGGGAGGCTGCGAGTGATATTGGCCTCTTGGGATCAAGGGCCAATGCCATGGCAATTTCAGCTAGGAGGTCGCTGTGGACCCGTCAATGAACTGGTGATGCTGACTCCAAGAGACTTATGGAGGCTCTGCCTTATAAGGGTGAAGTTTTGTTTGGGGTTGGCCTTGCGGACCTGGTTTCCACAGCTACCGCGGGTAAGTCTTCTTTTTTGCCCTTATTTCCCCCACAGCAAAAGAAAACGCCTCAGTACCAGATGCAGTCCTTTCGGTCTCATAAGTTCAGAAAGGGGCGTGGATCGTCTTTCCTCGCCAGAGGTAGAGGAAAAGGGAAAAGAACACCAGCTACGGCTAGTTCCCAGGAGCAAAAGTCCTCTCCGGCTTCTGCCAAATCCACCGCATGACGCTGGGGCTCCCCTGCGGGAGTCCGCACCGGTGGGGGCACGTCTTCGGCTCTTCAGCCAGGTCTGGGTTCAGTCGGACCTGGATCCTTGGGTGCTAGGAATTGTGACCCAAGGGTACAAACTGGAGTTCGAGGACGTGCCTCCACACCGATTTTTTCAAATCGGCCTTTCCAGCTTCTCTCCCAGAGAGAACAATAGTTTCAGCGGCAGTGTCAACAGCAAGTGATTATCAACTCTTTTCGTGGTCCTGAAGCCGGACGGCTCGGTCAGACCGATTCTAAACCAAAAATCCCTAAACCTGTATTTGAGAAGATTCAAATTCAAGATGGAATCTCTCCGAGCGGTGATCTCCAGTCTGGATGGGGGGGGGGGGGGGGGGGAGTTTAAGGTCTCACTGGACATGAAGGATGCATACCTTCATGTCCCCATATACCCTCCACATCAGGCGTTCCTGAGATTCGCTGTACAGGATTGTCATTACCAATTTCAGACGTTGCCGTTTGGGCTTTCCACGGCCCCGAGCATTTTCACCAAGGTAATAGCAGAAATGATGGTGCTCCTGCGCAAGCAGGGGGTCACAATTATCCCGTACTTGGACGATCTCCTGATAAAAGCGAGATCAAGAGAACAATTACTGAAAGATGTGGAGCTCCCTCTGAGGGTGCTACAACAACACGGCTGGCTTCTAAATTTGCAGAAGTCGCAGTTGGTTCCGACAACTCGGCTGTCGTTCTTAGGCATGATTCTGGATACGGAAAGACAGAGGGTTTTTCTTCCAGTGGAAAAAGCTCAGGAAATCCAGACCATGGTCAAGGATCTGCTAAAACCAAAAAGAGTATCGATTCATCAATGCGCTCGACTGTTGGGAAAGATGGTGGCGGCCTATGAGGCCATTCCGTTTGGCAGGTTTCATGCAAGAGCTTTTCAGTGGGACCTACTGAACAAGTTGTCAGGGTCCCATCTCCAAATGCATCGGTTGATATGCTTTCCCAGGGCCAGGATCTCTCTCCTGTGGTGGCTCCAGGGGGCTCACCTTCTAGAGGGTCGCAGGTTCGGAATTCAGGATTGGGTTCTCGTGACCACGGACGCGAGCCTCTGAGGATGGGGAGCGGTCACACAGGGACTAAACTTTCAGGGAATATGGTCAAGCCAGGAGGCTTGTCTGCACATAAATGTGCTGGAATTAAGGGCCATATGCAACGGCCTGAGACGGGCGGAGCACCTTCTTCGCAACCTACCAGTTCTGATCCAGTCAGACAACGTCACAGCCGTGGCGCATGTAAACCGACAAGGCGGAACAAAGAGCAGAGCAGCAATGGCAGAGACCACCAGGATTCTTCGCTGGGCGGAAAATCACGTGTGCGCTCTGTCAGCAGTATTCATTCCAGGAGTGGACAACTGGGAAGCAGACTTCCTCAGCAGACACGATCTCCATCCAGGAGAGTGGAGACTTCATCAAGAGGTCTTTGCAGAAGTGACAAGTTGCTGGGGACTTCCTCAAATAGACATGATGGCGTCACGTCTCAACAAGAAGCTTCGGACGTATTGTTCAAGGTCAAGGGACTCTCAGGCGATAGCGGTGGATGCGCTGGTAACACCATGAGTGTATCAGGCGGTCTATGTGTTCCCTCCACTTCCGCTCATCTCGAAAATATTGAGAATAATAAGAAGAACAAAGGTTCAGACGATACTCATGGTTCCAGATTGACCTCAAAGGGCCTGGTTTCCAGATCTTCAGGAAATGCTCACGGAAGATCCTTGGCCTCTTCCTCTCAGAGAGGACCTGTTACAACAGGGGCCGTGTGTGTTCCAGGACTTACCGCGATTACGTTTGATGGCATGGCGGTTGAACGCCAGATCCTAGCTAGGAAAGGTATTACAGGGGAAGTCATCCCTACTCTACTTAAAGCTAGGAAGGAGGTAACGGCGAAGCACTATCACCGTATCTGTAGGAAGTATGTGTCTTGGTGTCAATCTAAGAATGCTCCTACGGAGGATTTCCAGCTGGGTCGTTTTCTCCATTTTCTACAGACAGGAATGGATATGGGCCTGAAGTTAGGCTCCATTAAGGTGCAGATTTCGGCATTATCAATATTCTTTCAGAAGGAATTGGCTTCTCTTCCAGAAGTGCAGACTTTTGTGAAGGGAGTACTGCACATCCAACCTCCTTTGTGCCCCCAGTGGCACCGTGGGACCTTAACGTGGTTTTACAGTTCCTTAAATCACATTGGTTTGAACCGCTTCCAACTGTTGACTTGAAATTTCTCACTTGGAAAGTTGTCATGTTATTGGCCTTGGCTTCGGCAAGGCGGGTATCAGAATTGGCGGCCTTGTCTCACAAGAGCCCCTATCTGATTTTCCATGTAGATAGAGCGGAATTGAGAACTCGTCCTCAATTTCTACCCAAGGTGGTTTCGTCGTTTCACATGAACCAACCTATTGTGGTGCCGGTGGCTACGGATGTCTTGGAGGATTCCAAGTCCCTTGATGTGGTCAGGGCTTTAAAAATATATGTAGCCAGAACGGCTCGTATTAGGAAAACAGAGGCACTGTTTGTCCTGTATGCGGCCAACAAGATTGGCGCGCCTGCTTCCAAGCAGACTATTGCTCGCTGGATCTGTAACACGATTCAGCAGGCTCAATCTACGGCTGGTTTACCGTTACCAAAATCGGTAAAGGGCCATTCCACTAGGAAGGTGGGCTCATCTTGGGCGGCTGCCCGAGGCGTCTCGGCATTACAGCTTTGCCGAGCAGCTACTTGGTCGGGGTCAAACACTTTTGCAAAGTTCTACAAGTTTGATACCCTGGCTGATGAGGACCTCATGTTTGCTCAATCGGTGCTGCAGAGTCATCCGCACTCTCCCGCCCGATCTGGAGCTTTGGTATAAACCCCAAGGTCATTACGGAGTCCCCAGCATCCTCTAGGACGTAAGAGAAAATAAGATTTTAAACCTACCGGTAAATCTTTTTCTCCTAGTCCGTAGAGGATGCTGGGTGCCCGTCCCAGTGCGGACTGAAATCTGCAATACTTGTACATAGTTCTTGATAAGGTACACACAGGTTGTGTTGCTGTTGAAATCAGGTTGTTGCTGTTTTCTGTTGTTCATGCTGTTAACTGGTTTACTTATATACCATGTTGTACAGTGTTTTTGTGGTGTGAGCTGGTATGTGTCCCACCCTTGATTAACAAGATCCTTTTCCTCGAAATGTACAAGAAGAAAAGGTACTACCACCTATACGCGCTATCCAACACAATACATGAATGATACAGTAAGTAATGTACAAACAATGTACTATCAATGATGAATGTCCCAAAATTCTGTAAGATGGACCAAGGGAAATGTTCTATGAAAGTGAGAGAGAACTTCCACGGGGTACACACCGTATTCACTATGACGAGGGATGTTCAATGTTCTTAAGAGTTTCTATTTCAGTCAAATGTTCGTTTAGTGGAGGTCAGTGGAGGGGGGCTCTTCCAAAATTGGTACACAGTTTCTAAATGGTTGGAGTAATTCCAACGTACCGAGCTTACGTTGGAATTACTCCAACCATTTAGAATATCTACAGTTTCCTTCACCTTTTTATATATTGGTCAAGACATACTATACCATTGGTTTCTCCACTGTTTATATTTTTCGAGGAAACTGTGTACCAATTTTGGAAGAGCCCCCCTCCACTGGCCTCCACTAAACGAACATTTGACTGAAATAGAAACTCTCAAGAACATTGAACATCCCTCGTCATAGTGAATACGGTGTGTACCCCGTGGAAGTTCTCTCTCACTTTCATAGAACATTTCCCTTGGTCCATCTTACAGAATTTTGGGACATTCATCATTGATAATACATTGTTTGTACATTACTTACTGTATCATTCATGTATTGTGTTGGATAGCGCGTATAGGTGGTAGTACCTTTTCTCCTTGTACATGTTCCATTGGAGATTGTGTGACATCTCCCTCTACACACCCGTTGCAGCAATCCAGAGGGCGCGGCAGGATTTTTTCTAAATTTTGTAGCTAAGATATCTCGAGTCTTTTCCTCGAAATGTCTGTCTCCTCTGGGCACAGTTCCTATAACTGGAGTCTGGAGGAGGGGCATAGAGGGAGGAGCCAGTTCACGCCCATTAAAGGTCTTAAAGTGCCCATGTCTCCTGCGGAGCCTGTCTATACCCCATGGTCCTTACGGAGTCCCCATCATCCTCTACGGACTAGGAGAAAAAGATTTACCGGTAGGTTTAAAATCCTATTTTTCGCCCCACTGTATATAATGTAGGTGGTATCCGTACCAGATTCTGATATATATAACAGCCTGTAGTCAAATCATTGATGAAGTAGCTCCCGAGACCAGTATTCACTCTCTTAAACCGATGATGATCTTGCAAGTAGCAATAGGAGGCCTTATTAGGGCGTAATTTTCACATATGGTAATGCTTCCGGCAATGTTTCTGAATCTCAAAAACAGAGGGGAAATTACATAGTGCAATACTGTTGTCCCAAATGACACACCAACCAAAACAAACATGCCTGTACCATATATATATATATATATATATATATATATATATATATATATATATATACTGTTTAAAAAAATAAAGGGAACACTAAAATAACACATCCTAGATCTGAATGAATGAAATATTCTTATTAAATACTTTGTTCTTTACATAGTTGAATGTGCTGACAACAAAATCACACAAAAATTATCAATGGAAATCAAATTTATTAACCCATGGAGGTCTGGATTTGGAGTCACCCTCAAAATTAAAGTGGAAAAACACACTACAGGCTGATCCAACTTTAATGTAATGTCCTTAAAACAAGTCAAAATGAGGCTCAGTAGTGTGTGTGGCCTCCACGTGCCTGTATGACCTCTCTACAACCCACACAAGTGGCTCAGGTAGTGCAGCTCATCCAGGATGGCACATCAATGCGAGCTGTGGCAAGAAGGTTTGCTGTGTCTGTCAGCGTAGTGTCCAGAGCATGGAGGCGCTACCAGGAGACAGGCCAGTACATCAGGAGACGTGGAGGAAGCCGTAGGAGGGCAACAACCCAGCAGCAGGACCACTACCTCCGCCTTTGTGCAAGGAGGAACAGGAGGAGCACTGCCAGAGCCCTGCAAAATGACCTCCAGCAAGCCACAAATGTGCATGTGTCTACTCAAACGATCAGAAACAGACTCCATGAGGGTGGTATGAGGGCCCGACGCCCACAGGTGGGGGTTGTGCTTACAGCCCAACACCGTGCAGGACGTTTGGCATTTGCCAGAGAACACTAAGATTGGCAAATTCGCCACTGGCGCCCTGTGCTCTTCACAGATGAAAGCAGGTTCTCACTGAGCACATGTGACAGACGTGACAGAGTCTGGAGACGCCAAGGAGAATGTTCTGCTGCCTGCAACATCCTCCAGCATGACCGGTTTGGCAGTGGGTCAGTAATGGTGTGGGGTGGCATTTCTTTGGGGGGCCGCACAGCCCTCCATGTGCTCGCCAGAGGTAGCCTGACTGCCATTAGGTACCGAGATGAGATCCTCAGACCCCTTGTGAGACCAAATGCTGGTGCGGTTGGCCCTGGGTTCCTCCTAATGCAAGACAGTGCTAGATCTCATGTGGCTGGAGTGTGTCAGCAGTTCCTGCAAGACGAAGACATTGATGCTATGGACTGGCCCGCCCGTTCCCCAGACCTGAATCCAATTGAGCACATCTGGGACATCATGTCTCGCTCCATCCACCAATGCCACGTTGCACCACAGACTGTCCAGGAGTTGGCGGATGCTTTAGTCCAGGTCTGGGAGGAGACCATACGCCACCTCATCAGAAGCATGTCCGTTGTAGGGAAGTCATACAGGCATGAGGAGGCCACAGACACTACTGAGCCTCATTTTGACTTGTTTTAAGGACATTACACCAAAGTTTGATCAGACTGTAGTGTGTTTTTCCACTTTCATTTTGAGGGTGACTCCAAATCCAGACCTCCATGGGTTAATAAATTTGATTTCCATTGATAATTTTTGTGTGATTTTGTTGCCAGCACATTCAACTATGTAAAGAACAAAGTATTTAATAAGAATATTTCATTCATTCAGATCTAGTATGTGTTCCCTTTATTTTTTTGAGCAGTGTATGTGTGTGTGTGTGTATATATATATATATATATATATATATATATATATATATATATATATATATATATATATATATATATATGTAGGCTTGGTATCGGCGTCACTCAGCAGTCTTGATATGCGGTTTTAAAAAAATGCCTTTATTTACACCTACGTTTCGGGCTTACACCCGTCGTCAGGGCAGGACTCACCACTTAGATTAAAAATGTGCACACAATGAATAATTCATGTCCTGCCTTTAGTGCATATTAATCCCTGGGTGCCTTGACTGTACCTTTAAATCCAATAGCATGTGCTTGTGCTAGCTTCAAAAAGGTACCTTATATTGTCCCAGATGTCCGGCACTCCTAGCGGGGTCTAGTGTTGCTTGCTGCGGTGCCAGCCGTGAGCTTGCATGCTCCAGATATGTAGGCTTGGTATCGGCGTCACTCAGCAGTCTTGATATGCGGTTTTAAAAAAATGCCTTTATTTACACCTGACGACGGGTGTAAGCCCGAAACGTAGGTGTAAATAAAGGCATTTTTTTAAAACCGCATATCAAGACTGCTGAGTGACGCCGATACCAAGCCTACATATCTGGAGCATGCAAGCTCACGGCTGGCACCGCAGCAAGCAACACTAGACCCCGCTAGGAGTGCCGGACATCTGGGACAATATATATATATATATATATATATATATATATATATATATATATATATATATATATATATATATATATATATATATATATATATATATATATTATAGAAGCAATCACATATACTGGAGTTATTTCAATATAGCAAGCAGAGGCATCTCCTCAGATGTGGTGCTTTACACACTCTCAATTCCCTCCAGATGACAGCGAGATAATCGAAATTCAGTAGAGTCGATGTTTCGGTCCACAGCAGGGGCCTTTGTCAAGACAGGTATCTCTGACAACCTCACAGCGTGAAGACAAAGGTGTGTGTATATATATATATAACAGATAGCGCGGCACTCCAGGCAACTGAAAAATTCAGAGGCAGTAAAGCATGTATTATAACATGCTTTACTGTCTCTGAATTCTTCAGTCGCCTGTATAGCCGCATCATCTGTACCTCTACGTCTTCTATTCTGTGAGGGCACCCTGCGCAGCATGGATTTTAACTTAATTACGGACCTACAGTTGTGCGTGTGTATGTATATATGTGTGTGTGTATGTATATATATGTGTGTGTGTGTGTATGTATATATGTGTGTGTGTATGTATATATGTGTGTGTGTATGTGTATATATATATATATATATATATATATATATATATATATATATATATATATATATATATATATATATATATATAAAATTTCTCTGACGTCCTAGTGGATGCTGGGAACTCCGTAAGGACCATGGGGAATAGCGGCTCCGCAGGAGACTGGGCACAACTAAAAGAAAGCTTTTAGACTACCTGGTGTGCACTGGCTCCTCCCACTATGACCCTCCTCCAAGCCTCAGTTAGATTTCTGTGCCCGGCCGAGCTGGATGCACACTAGGGGCTCTCCTGAGCTCCTAGAAAGAAAGTTTATTTTAGGTTTTTTATTTTACAGTGAGACCTGCTGGCAACAGGCTCACTGCATCGAGGGACTAAGGGGAGAAGAAGCGAACCTACCTGCTTGCAGCTAGCTTGGGCTTCTTAGGCTACTGGACACCATTAGCTCCAGAGGGATCGACCGCATGGAACTGGCCTTGGTGTTCGTTCCCGGAACCGCGCCGCCGTCCCCCTTACAGAGCCAGAAGCAAGAAGAGGTCCGGAAAATCCGCGGCAGAAGACATCAGTCTTCACCAAGGTAGCGCACAGCACTGCAGCTGTGCGCCATTGCTCCTCATACACACTTCACACTCCGGTCACTGAGGGTGCAGGGCGCTGGGGGGCGCGCCCTGAGCAGCAATAAAAACACCTTGGCTGGCAAATATATCACAATATATAGCCCCAGAGGCTGTATATGTGATAAATACCCCTGCCAGAATCCAGAAAAAAGCGGGAGAAAAGTCTGCGAAAAAGGGGCGGAGCTATCTCCCTCAGCACACTGGCGCCATTTTCTCTTCACAGTGCAACTGGAAGACAGCTCCCCAGGCTCTCCCCTGTAGTTTGCAGGCTCAAAGGGTTAAAAAGAGAGGGGGGGCACTAAATTTAGGCGCAATATTGTATATACAAGCAGCTATTGGGAAAAATTCACTCAATATAGTGTTAATCCCTAAATTTATATAGCGCTCTGGTGTGTGCTGGCATACTCTCTCTCTGTCTCCCCAAAGGGCTGTGTGGGGTCCTGTCCTCAGTCAGAGCATTCCCTGTGTGTGTGCGGGTGTCGGTACGGCTGTGTCGACACGTTTGATGAGGAGGCTTATGTGGTGGCAGAGCAGATGCCGATAAATGTGATGTCGCCCCCTGTGGGGCCGACACCAGAGTGGATGGATAGGTGGAAGGTATAAACCGACAGTGTCAACTCCTTACATAAAAGGCTGGATAACGTAACAGCTGTGGGACAGCCGGCTTCTCAGCCGCGCCTGCCCAGGCGTCTCAAAGGCCATCAGGGGCTCAAAAACGCCCGCTCCCTCAGATGGCAGACACAGATGTCGACACGGAGTTTGACTCCAGTGTCGACGAGGTTGAGACATATACACAATCCACTAGGAACATCCGTTACATGATCCCGGCAATAAAAAATGTGTTACACATTTCTGACATTAACCCAAGTACCACTAAAAAAGGGTTTTATGTGTGGGGAGAAAAAGCAGGCAGTGTTTTGTTCCCCCATCAAATGAGTGAATGAAGTGTGAAAAAGCGTGGGTTCCCCCGATAAGAAACTGGTAATTTCTAAAAAATTACTGATGGCGTACCCTTTCCCGCCAGAGGATAAGTTACGCTGGGAGATATCCCCTAGGGTGGATAAGGCGCTCACACGTTTGTCAAAAAAGGTCACTTTGAAGGAGCCTGCTGATAAAAAGCAGGAGGCTATCCTGAAGTCTGTATTTACACACTCAGGTACTAGACTGAGACCTGCAGATAGTGCTGCTGCAGCGTGGTCTGTGACCCTGTCAAACAGGGATACTATTTTGCGAACATATTAAAGACGTCGTCTTATATATGAGGGATGCACAGAGGGATATTTTGCCGGCTGGCATCCAGAATTAATGCAATGTCCATTCTGTCAGGAGGGTATTAGAGACCCGACACTGGACAGGTGATGCTGACTTTAAAAGGCACATAGAGCCTTATAAGGGTGAGGAATTGTTTGGGGATGGTCTCTGGGACCTCGTATCCACAGCAACAGCTGGGAAGAAATTTTTTTACCTCAGGTTTCCTCACAGCCTAAGAAAGCACTGTATTATCAGGTACAGTCCTTTCGGCTTCAGAAAAGCAAGCGGGTCAAAGGCGCTTCTTTTCTGCACAGAGACGAGGGAAGAGGGAAAAAGCTGTACCAGTCAGCCAGTTCCCAGAATCAAAATTCTTCCCCCGCTTCCTCTGAGTCCACCGCATGACGCGGGGGCTCCACAGGCGTAGCCAGTTACGGTGGGGGGCCGCCTCAAAAATTTCAGCGATCAGTGGGCTCGCTCACAGGTGGATCCCTGGATCCTTCAAGTAGTATCTCAGGGGTACAAGCTGGAATTCGAGGCGTCTCCTCCCCCGCCGTTTCCTCAAATCTGCCTTGCCGACAACTCCCTCAGGCAGGGAGGCTGTGCTAGAGGCAATTCACAAGCTGTATTCCCAGCAGGTGATAGTCAAGGTGCCCCTACTTCAACAAGGACGGGGTTACTATTCCACACTGTTTGTGGTACCGGTTCGGTGAGACCCATGTTAAATTTGAAATCCTTGAACAAATACATAAAAAAATTAAAGTTCAAGATGGAATCGCTCAGGGCGGTTATTGCAAGCCTGGAGGATGGGGATTACATGGTATCCCTGGACATCAAGGATGCTTACCTACATGTCCCCATTTACCATCCTCACCAGGAGTACCTCAGATTTGTGGTACAGGATTGCCATTACCAATTCCAAACACTGCCGTTTGGACTGTCCACGGCACCGAGGGTCTTTACCAAGGTAATGGCAGAAATGATGATACTCCTTCGAAAAAAGGGAGTTTTAATTATCCCGTACTTGGACGATCTCCTTATAAAGGCAAGGTCCAAGGAGCAGTTGTTGGTCGGAGTAGCACTATCTCGGGAAGTGCTACAACAGCACGGATGGATTCTATACATTCCAAAGTCACAGCTGGTTCCTACCACACGGCTACTGTTCCTGGGGATGGTTCTGGACACAGAACAGAAAAAAGTATTTCTCCCGCAGGAGAAAGCCAAGGAGCTGTCATCTCTAGTCAGAGACCTCCTGAAACCAAAACAGGTATCGGTGCATCACTGCACACGAGTCCTGGGAAAAATGATAGCTTCTTACGAAGCAGAATTCCATTCGGCAGGTTCCATGCAAGAACCTTTCAGTGGGACCTCTTGGACAAGTGGTCGGGATCGCATCTTCAGATGCATCGGCTGATAACCCTGTCTCCAAGGACCAGGGTATCTCTACTGTGGTGGCTGCAGAGTGCTCATCTTCAAGAGGGCCGCAGATTCGGCATACAGGACTGGGTCCTGGTAACCACGGATGCCAGCCTTCGAGGCTGGGGGCAGTCACACAGGGAAGAAATTTCCAAGGACTTTGGTCAAGTCAGGAGTCGTCCCTACACATAAATGTTCTGGAACTGAGGGCCATTTACAATGCCCTAAGTCTGGCAAGGCCTCTGCTTCAAAACCAGCCGGTACTGATCCGATCAGACAACATCACGGCGGTCGCCCATGTAAACCGACAGGGCGGCACAAGAAGCAGGATGGCGATGGCAGAAGCCACAAGGATTCTCCGATGGGCGGAAAATCACGTCTTAGCACTGTCAGCAGTGTTCATTCCGGGAGTGGACAACTGGGAAGCAGACTTCCTCAGCAGACACGACCTACACCCGGGAGAGTGGGGACTTCATCCAGAAGTCTTCCAACTGTTGGTAAACCGTTGGGAAAGGCCACATGATGGCGTCCCGCCTAAACAAAAAACTAGATATTGCGCCAGGTCAAGGGACCCTCAGGCAATAGCTGTGGACGCTCTAGTGACACCGTGGGTGTACCAGTCGGTTTATGTATTCCCTCCTCTGCCTCTCATACCAAAGGTACTGAGAATAATAAGAAAACGAGGAGTAAGAACGATACTCGTGGTTCAGGATGGGCCAAGAAGAGCTTGGTACCCAAAACTTCAAGAAATGATATCTGAGGACCCATGACCTCTACCGCTCAGACAGGATCTGCTACAGCAGGGGCCCTGTCTGTTCCAAGACTTACCGCGGCTGCGTTTGACGGCATGGCGGTTGAATTCCGGATCCTAAAGGAAAAGGGCATTCCGGAGGAAGTCATTCCTACGCTGATAAAAACCATTATCACCGTATTTGGCGAAAATATGTTGCGTGGTGTGAGGCCAAGAAGGCCCCAACAGAGGAATTTCAGCTGGGTCGTTTTCTGCACTTCCTACAGTCAGGAGTGACTATGGGCCTAAACTTGGGTTCCATTAAGGTCCAGATTTCGGCTCTGTCGATTTTCTTCCAGAAAGAACTGGCTTCACTGCCTGGAGTTCAGACATTTGTAAAGGGAGTGCTACATATTCAGCCCCCTTTTGTGCCTCCTGTGGCACCTTGGGATCTCAACGTGGTGTTGAGTTTCCTAAAATCACATTGGTTTGAGCCACTTAAAACTGTGGATTTGAAATATCTCACGTGGAAAGTGGTCATGTTATTGGCCTTGGCTTCGGCCAGGCGTGTGTCAGAATTGGCGGCTTTGTCATGTAAAAGCCCTTATCTGATTTTCCATATGGATAGGGCAGAATTGAGGACTCGTCCCCAGTTTCTCCCTAAGGTGGTATCAGCTTTTCACTTGAACCAACCTATTGTAGTGCCTGCGGCTACTAGGGACTTGGAAGATTCCAAGTTACTGGACGTAGTCAGGGCCTTAAAAATTTATATTTCCAGGACGGCTGGAGTCAGGAAAACTGACTCGCTTTTTATCCTGTAGGCACCCAACAAAATAGGTGCTCCTGCTTCTAAGCAGACTATTGCTCGCTGAATTTGTAGCACAATTCAGCTGGAGCATTCTGCGGCTGGATTGCCGCATCCTAAATCAGTAAATGCCCATTCCACGAGGAAAGTGGGCTCATCTTGGGCGGCTGCCCGAGGGGTCTCGGCTTTACAACTTTGCCGAGCTGCAACTTGGTCAGGGGCAAACACGTTTGCAAAATTCTACAAATTTGATACCCTGGCTGAGGAGGACCTTGAGTTCTCTCATTCGGTGCTGCAGAGTCATCCGCACTCTCCCGCCCGTTTGGGAGCTTTGGTATAATCCCCATGGTCCTTACGGAGTTCCCAGCATCCACTAGGACGTCAGAGAAAATAAGATTTTACTCACCGGTAAATCTATTTCTCGTAGTCCGTAGTGGATGCTGGGCGCCCATCCCAAGTGCGGATTGTCTGCAATACTTGTATGTAGTTATTGCCTAACTAAGGGTTATTGTTGAGCCATCTGTTGAGAGGCTCAGTTATATTTCATACTGTTAACTGGGTATAGTATCACAAGTTATACGGTGTGATTGGTGTGGCTGGTATGAGTCTTACCCGGGATTCAAAATCCTTCCTTATTGTGTCAGCTCTTCCGGGCACAGTATCCTAACTGAGGCTTGGAGGAGGGTCATAGTGGGAGGAGCCAGTGCACACCAGGTAGTCTAAAAGCTTTCTTTTAGTTGTGCCCAGTCTCCTGCGGAGCCGCTATTCCCCACGGTCCTTACGGAGTTCCCAGCATCCACTACGGACTACGAGAAATAGATTTACCGGTGAGTAAAATCTTATTATATCTATATATATATATATCTGCTAAAGTTCCGAATGATGCACATTTAGAACAGGCAAGGCACTACAGGACTTTTTCAATGAGATAATTTAATGAAAACATGAAAATCGGTACATCACCATGAGCACTTAATCATCAGAACGATGCTGCATTTCGGGCCCCGCAGGGTCCCTTCTTCAGGTAGGTGAAAGTGCTGTAAAAAGAGGACAGACATGTACAAACAACATAAAACACTTACCTAAATAGACTCACCCTGCTTGCATGTGCGGCTTCAGAACGGCGTGGTACTTCCGGTGGGCGACGGGCGCAGACCCGGTGACATCATCCCAATGCTCGGTAACCATGGCAACCCGTGTACACCGCAGATTTCACAGCCGCTTGGAACGCATACCGCTTGCACTGGGAGGCTAGTTAGGAAGAATATATAAATGAAGAACCACATCACTGATAAAAAAGTACTTTGTAGTGGCATATTGCAAAAATATAAATACCGCATGAATATAAAGTAATCTGATCAGGGGCAATATATCAACCCTGAATGAACATCCATATTATGTAACGGGGAATACATATACAGGAGGAATAAATGAGAAAACTGACAGGAAAAGACTATATGATATATAATGCAAAAGCTAGAAAAATGACTAGAGATAACTGGAAGTCTCCAAATTGGCCACAAACGCAGTA
This sequence comes from Pseudophryne corroboree, assembly GCF_028390025.1. NCBI lineage: Eukaryota > Metazoa > Chordata > Amphibia > Anura > Myobatrachidae > Pseudophryne > Pseudophryne corroboree. Next base: position 481,545,741 of record NC_086444.1, read on the forward strand.
AGCTAGAAATAATAAGACTAATCAAAAAGAAATTACACAGTCAAAAGGTACGAAGGGCATTCCAATTAATCTTTTCATTTAAGCCAGATGGTTGTAAGGCATTAAGTTTTAAAATCCATCTTGCTTCTAATCTGTGTAGAGCCAGAATTCTATCGCCTCCCCTATGCAGGGGGGGAACGTGATCAATAAGTTGATATTTTAAATCAGATAGAGCGTGGGCTTTAGCACAGAAATGCCTAGATACCGGCTGGTCATTAGACTTGCCGGCCAGTGCTTGATTAATATTAGAACGATGTAACGCCATTCTATCTCTCAAGGTGCGACTAGATAGACCTACGTAAATTAATGAACAGGGGCAAATGATGCAATAAATAATGAAGCGAGTAGTACATGTCATGACGTGTTGTAATTTAAATTTGTGTTTAGTTGAGGGGTGGACAAACTCAGATCCCGGTATCAAAGCAGCACAAGTAGTACAAGATAGGCAACGATAGCTGCCAGGTTTTTTGCTGGTGCCAAAGATACCCAATTTGGGTGAATAGTCAGTGATGTCAGTCTTGACTAGAAGATCCCGTAGATTCCGTCCTCGTCTATAGCTGGTCATGACTTGTGTGTCATGAAAACAGGCTAGTGATTTGTCTGTCTTGACAATGGGCCAAAGAGCTCTAGTGGCCCGAGGGATAATAGGACTAGCCGTTGAGTATTTAGTCGACCAGATAAATTTATGCTGAGCCGGATTTGACTGAGATCGTGAATGAAATAGGGTCTCTCTGTCCATGTCCATGATCTTAGATTTGGTCTCCTTTAGGTCTTTCATGTTATAGCCCCTTTTAGCAAATTTATCCACTACTATTTGTAGTGCGTCATCTAAAAGTGCATGATCACTCGTAATTCTTGCCACCCGGAGCATCTGTGAGCGAGGCAGCCCTCTCTTCAATGCAGGTGGATGGTGACTGCTCGCATCTAATAACGAATTCCTATCAGTCGACTTATAAAAGACCGTGGTGGTCAATTTACCTTCTTTCAAATGGACTGTGACATCCAGATAGTCTATTTGACTGGTACTGTAAAGGTATGTAAACTTTATTGGGCCAGGTGCAGCATTGATGGTATTCATCATGGTTTCGAATGACGAACCGGTCCCATTCCATAGGATGAATAAATCATCTATGTATCTGATGAACCATACAATTTTCTGTGAAAAGGCAGGATTGTCAAAAAATAAATGTTGTTCTTGTTGGAACATAAAAACGTTGGCATACGCCGGGGCCACGCTACTCCCCATGGCACAGCCTGCCAACTGGAGATAGAAACTGCCATTGAACAAAAAATAATAATTCTTAGTGAGAATCAATCTGAGTAACTGTAAAAATAATGGTTTATCAAAATTAAAGTCTTCTTCCAAATTGTAGATAAACGACTCCATGGCCTCAATGCCAGCTTCATGAGGAATCGATGTATATAAAGAAGAGACATCCATGGTACATAGTACCGTATCCGGAGGTAGATCTTCCAAAACCATAATTTTTCTCAAAAAGGTAGAGGTATCTTTCAGATATGTCGCACGTTTGGTGATGTGTGGTTGTAGTATAGAGTCCAGAAGTTCAGCCACTGGTTGGTACAAGGATCCCCTCGCCGAAACGATGGGGCGACCTGGAGGGTTATCTAGGCTTTTGTGAACTTTAGGTAGTGTGTACAGGCAAGGAATGATAGGGTGTTTAGGAATCAGCGCCTCTTTAAGTTTCAAGTCGAGTTGTTTATTCAATACCGCCCGATCCAATACCTGTAATAGTTCTTTCTGAAAACTCTCCGTGGGGTCTCGATCTAATTTGGTGTAAGTGAGAGTGCAGGACAACTGTCGCAGCACTTCTTTGACATATTGAGATCGATCCTGTACAACCACACTACCACCTTTGTCTGCTGGTCGTATTACGATTGACGTGTCTTCGCTTAGTTCTTTAAGGGACCTTCTTTCTTGAAATGTCAAATTATGATGTACTTGGCCTGGTGTGGCTAAGAAGCGGTTCACAGAATCGTTTATCAGACGACTATATGTTTTCAGCGACGAATTGGATGAAACAGGATCAAATGTAGAAGTAGTATATTTCTGTATGATGTGATGTCTCGGTTCTTGATCCTCATCCATGTGCTTATTCTGAAAGAACTCTTTTAATCTCATCTTGCGGTTCATCTGATGTAGGTCGGTTTGCCATTCAAAAGGGTCGTGGAAGTTAGTCGGGACAAAGGAGAGGCCTTTGTTAAGTACAGACATTTCGGTAGTGGTAAGAGGACGTGATGATAAGTTGAAGATCAAGTTGTCTTCTTTGCTTTGCTTACTTTTGTTGATCCTTTGGTTTTGTCGGCTCCTCCTTGTAGGCTTGGGCCAGCATCTGCTCTGGCCCTGGTGGTAGCCCCTAAAGGGGGGCGCTGTGCCGACACTGAATCATCTGAATCTACCATGGCAAAGTCACTGTCACTATTTGAAAGTTGAGATCCCTTATCCGATCGTCCCCTGCGTGATCTCTGCGATGGTCTCCCATATGCTCTATTCTGAAACTTCATTGTGTCTGTACCCGTTAACCAGCGATACACTTGATGGTCTTCATAGTCATTGCGGACTGTTTGTAGCTTAGATTTTTTAAATTTCAACAGGTCACGTTTGTGATTCTCCACCTGTTGGGTTAATTTAGCCCATGTCGCGGCATATCCTGGGTCAGACAGTGTTTCCATTTGAGATGTATTAAGTGCATCAATCTTGGCTCTAGTGATTGAAAGCTCCCGACCTGACTCCTCTATAACGAGGAGCATCAGATCGAAGCTACATTTATTGAGCACGGCGATCCATCTGCGACAAAAGTCTGGATTCGTTCTCCCTATAGTAGGAGCATTCCGGACACGGAATCCGCGGGGGATCATTTTCTGTCTATAATAGTCGGACAGTGTGGAGCCATGTAGTAGATAGTCCGTCTCCCGCTTGCGTAGTCTGTATAACTGTTTGTACAAATCATCAATACTGTCTTCCAAAGCCTCAGGGACACAATCCTCTGCAAATAAAATTCTATCAGCCTGCGTTTTGTTAAAACTCAGAGTCTCCAGGGTTTGTGAACCCAGGTTGGCAAAAGCAGTCACATCATGTCTGTTTTCATTTGCATCCTCCATATTGCACTACTATGACTTTAAAGTGATGAGTTGAATGTCAATCAATCATATGCAAGTAGGTGCCCTGATACTTGTGGGAGTTAATCCCCACCAAATACAAATCCAAGAATAGATCCGGCACTCAAATAGTCAAAGAACAATCACCTGTGTGCCATTGCAAAAATCCACACATCTGCTAAAGTTCCGAATGATGCACATTTAGAACAGGCAAGGCACTACAGGACTTTTTCAATGAGATAATTTAATGAAAACATGAAAATCGGTACATCACCATGAGCACTTAATCATCAGAACGATGCTGCATTTCGGGCCCCGCAGGGTCCCTTCTTCAGGTAGGTGAAAGTGCTGTAAAAAGAGGACAGACATGTACAAACAACATAAAACACTTACCTAAATAGACTCACCCTGCTTGCATGTGCGGCTTCAGAACGGCGTGGTACTTCCGGTGGGCGACGGGCGCAGACCCGGTGACATCATCCCAATGCGCGGTAACCATGGCAACCCGTGTACACCGCAGATTTCACAGCCGCTTGGAACGCATACCGCTTGCACTGGGAGGCTAGTTAGGAAGAATATATAAATGAAGAACCACATCACTGATAAAAAAGTACATTGTAGTGGCATATTGCAAAAATATAAATACCGCATGAATATAAAGTAATCTGATCAGGGGCAATATATCAACCCTGAATGAACATCCATATTATGTAACGGGGAATACATATACAGGAGGAATAAATGAGAAAACTGACAGGAAAAGACTATATGATATATAATGCAAAAGCTAGAAAAATGACTAGAGATAACTGGAAGTCTCCAAATTGGCCACAAACGCAGTAAGCTAGAAATAATAAGACTAATCAAAAAGAAATTACACAGTCAAAAGGTACGAAGGGCATTCCAATTAATCTTTTCATTTAAGCCAGATGGTTGTAAGGCATTAAGTTTTAAAATCCATCTTGCTTCTAATCTGTGTAGAGCCAGAATTCTATCGCCTCCCCTATGCAGGGGGGGAACGTGATCAATAAGTTGATATTTTAAATCAGATAGAGCGTGGGCTTTAGCACAGAAATGCCTAGATACCGGCTGGTCATTAGACTTGCCGGCCAGTGCTTGATTAATATTAGAACGATGTAACGCCATTCTATCTCTCAAGGTGCGACTAGATAGACCTACGTAAATTAATGAACAGGGGCAAATGATGCAATAAATAATGAAGCGAGTAGTACATGTCATGACGTGTTGTAATTTAAATTTGTGTTTAGTTGAGGGGTGGACAAACTCAGATCCCGGTATCAAAGCAGCACAAGTAGTACAAGATAGGCAACGATAGCTGCCAGGTTTTTTGCTGGTGCCAAAGATACCCAATTTGGGTGAATAGTCAGTGATGTCAGTCTTGACTAGAAGATCCCGTAGATTCCGTCCTCGTCTATAGCTGGTCATGACTTGTGTGTCATGAAAACAGGCTAGTGATTTGTCTGTCTTGACAATGGGCCAAAGAGCTCTAGTGGCCCGAGGGATAATAGGACTAGCCGTTGAGTATTTAGTCGACCAGATAAATTTATGCTGAGCCGGATTTGACTGAGATCGTGAATGAAATAGGGTCTCTCTGTCCATGTCCATGATCTTAGATTTGGTCTCCTTTAGGTCTTTCATGTTATAGCCCCTTTTAGCAAATTTATCCACTACTATTTGTAGTGCGTCATCTAAAAGTGCATGATCACTCGTAATTCTTGCCACCCGGAGCATCTGTGAGCGAGGCAGCCCTCTCTTCAATGCAGGTGGATGGTGACTGCTCGCATCTAATAACGAATTCCTATCAGTCGACTTATAAAAGACCGTGGTGGTCAATTTACCTTCTTTCAAATGGACTGTGACATCCAGATAGTCTATTTGACTGGTACTGTAAAGGTATGTAAACTTTATTGGGCCAGGTGCAGCATTGATGGTATTCATCATGGTTTCGAATGACGAACCGGTCCCATTCCATAGGATGAATAAATCATCTATGTATCTGATGAACCATACAATTTTCTGTGAAAAGGCAGGATTGTCAAAAAATAAATGTTGTTCTTGTTGGAACATAAAAACGTTGGCATACGCCGGGGCCACGCTACTCCCCATGGCACAGCCTGCCAACTGGAGATAGAAACTGCCATTGAACAAAAAATAATAATTCTTAGTGAGAATCAATCTGAGTAACTGTAAAAATAATGGTTTATCAAAATTAAAGTCTTCTTCCAAATTGTAGATAAACGACTCCATGGCCTCAATGCCAGCTTCATGAGGAATCGATGTATATAAAGAAGAGACATCCATGGTACATAGTACCGTATCCGGAGGTAGATCTTCCAAAACCATAATTTTTCTCAAAAAGGTAGAGGTATCTTTCAGATATGTCGCACGTTTGGTGATGTGTGGTTGTAGTATAGAGTCCAGAAGTTCAGCCACTGGTTGGTACAAGGATCCCCTCGCCGAAACGATGGGGCGACCTGGAGGGTTATCTAGGCTTTTGTGAACTTTAGGTAGTGTGTACAGGCAAGGAATGATAGGGTGTTTAGGAATCAGCGCCTCTTTAAGTTTCAAGTCGAGTTGTTTATTCAATACCGCCCGATCCAATACCTGTAATAGTTCTTTCTGAAAACTCTCCGTGGGGTCTCGATCTAATTTGGTGTAAGTGAGAGTGCAGGACAACTGTCGCAGCACTTCTTTGACATATTGAGATCGATCCTGTACAACCACACTACCACCTTTGTCTGCTGGTCGTATTACGATTGACGTGTCTTCGCTTAGTTCTTTAAGGGACCTTCTTTCTTGAAATGTCAAATTATGATGTACTTGGCCTGGTGTGGCTAAGAAGCGGTTCACAGAATCGTTTATCAGACGACTATATGTTTTCAGCGACGAATTGGATGAAACAGGATCAAATGTAGAAGTAGTATATTTCTGTATGATGTGATGTCTCGGTTCTTGATCCTCATCCATGTGCTTATTCTGAAAGAACTCTTTTAATCTCATCTTGCGGTTCATCTGATGTAGGTCGGTTTGCCATTCAAAAGGGTCGTGGAAGTTAGTCGGGACAAAGGAGAGGCCTTTGTTAAGTACAGACATTTCGGTAGTGGTAAGAGGACGTGATGATAAGTTGAAGATCAAGTTGTCTTCTTTGCTTTGCTTACTTTTGTTGATCCTTTGGTTTTGTCGGCTCCTCCTTGTAGGCTTGGGCCAGCATCTGCTCTGGCCCTGGTGGTAGCCCCTAAAGGGGGGCGCTGTGCCGACACTGAATCATCTGAATCTACCATGGCAAAGTCACTGTCACTATTTGAAAGTTGAGATCCCTTATCCGATCGTCCCCTGCGTGATCTCTGCGATGGTCTCCCATATGCTCTATTCTGAAACTTCATTGTGTCTGTACCCGTTAACCAGCGATACACTTGATGGTCTTCATAGTCATTGCGGACTGTTTGTAGCTTAGATTTTTTAAATTTCAACAGGTCACGTTTGTGATTCTCCACCTGTTGGGTTAATTTAGCCCATGTCGCGGCATATCCTGGGTCAGACAGTGTTTCCATTTGAGATGTATTAAGTGCATCAATCTTGGCTCTAGTGATTGAAAGCTCCCGACCTGACTCCTCTATAACGAGGAGCATCAGATCGAAGCTACATTTATTGAGCACGGCGATCCATCTGCGACAAAAGTCTGGATTCGTTCTCCCTATAGTAGGAGCATTCCGGACACGGAATCCGCGGGGGATCATTTTCTGTCTATAATAGTCGGACAGTGTGGAGCCATGTAGTAGATAGTCCGTCTCCCGCTTGCGTAGTCTGTATAACTGTTTGTACAAATCATCAATACTGTCTTCCAAAGCCTCAGGGACACAATCCTCTGCAAATAAAATTCTATCAGCCTGCGTTTTGTTAAAACTCAGAGTCTCCAGGGTTTGTGAACCCAGGTTGGCAAAAGCAGTCACATCATGTCTGTTTTCATTTGCATCCTCCATATTGCACTACTATGACTTTAAAGTGATGAGTTGAATGTCAATCAATCATATGCAAGTAGGTGCCCTGATACTTGTGGGAGTTAATCCCCACCAAATACAAATCCAAGAATAGATCCGGCACTCAAATAGTCAAAGAACAATCACCTGTGTGCCATTGCAAAAATCCACACATCTGCTAAAGTTCCGAATGATGCACATTTAGAACAGGCAAGGCACTACAGGACTTTTTCAATGAGATAATTTAATGAAAACATGAAAATCGGTACATCACCATGAGCACTTAATCATCAGAACGATGCTGCATTTCGGGCCCCGCAGGGTCCCTTCTTCAGGTAGGTGAAAGTGCTGTAAAAAGAGGACAGACATGTACAAACAACATAAAACACTTACCTAAATAGACTCACCCTGCTTGCATGTGCGGCTTCAGAACGGCGTGGTACTTCCGGTGGGCGACGGGCGCAGACCCGGTGACATCATCCCAATGCGCGGTAACCATGGCAACCCGTGTACACCGCAGATTTCACAGCCGCTTGGAACGCATACCGCTTGCACTGGGAGGCTAGTTAGGAAGAATATATAAATGAAGAACCACATCACTGATAAAAAAGTACATTGTAGTGGCATATTGCAAAAATATAAATACCGCATGAATATAAAGTAATCTGATCAGGGGCAATATATCAACCCTGAATGAACATCCATATTATGTAACGGGGAATACATATACAGGAGGAATAAATGAGAAAACTGACAGGAAAAGACTATATGATATATAATGCAAAAGCTATTCCCCGTTACATAATATGGATGTTCATTCAGGGTTGATATATTGCCCCTGATCAGATTACTTTATATTCATGCGGTATTTATATTTTTGCAATATGCCACTACAATGTACTTTTTTTATCAGTGATGTGGTTCTTCATTTATATATTCTTCCTAACTAGCCTCCCAGTGCAAGCGGTATGCGTTCCAAGCGGCTGTGAAATCTGCGGTGTACACGGGTTGCCATGGTTACCGCGCATTGGGATGATGTCACCGGGTCTGCGCCCGTCGCCCACCGGAAGTACCACGCCGTTCTGAAGCCGCACATGCAAGCAGGGTGAGTCTATTTAGGTAAGTGTTTTATGTTGTTTGTACATGTCTGTCCTCTTTTTACAGCACTTTCACCTACCTGAAGAAGGGACCCTGCGGGGCCCGAAATGCAGCATCGTTCTGATGATTAAGTGCTCATGGTGATGTACCGATTTTCATGTTTTCATTAAATTATCTCATTGAAAAAGTCCTGTAGTGCCTTGCCTGTTCTAAATGTGCATCATTCGGAACTTTAGCAGATGTGTGGATTTTTGCAATGGCACACAGGTGATTGTTCTTTGACTATTTGAGTGCCGGATCTATTCTTGGATTTGTATTTGGTGGGGATTAACTCCCACAAGTATCAGGGCACCTACTTGCATATGATTGATTGACATTCAACTCATCACTTTAAAGTCATAGTAGTGCAATATGGAGGATGCAAATGAAAACAGACATGATGTGACTGCTTTTGCCAACCTGGGTTCACAAACCCTGGAGACTCTGAGTTTTAACAAAACGCAGGCTGATAGAATTTTATTTGCAGAGGATTGTGTCCCTGAGGCTTTGGAAGACAGTATTGATGATTTGTACAAACAGTTATACAGACTACGCAAGCGGGAGACGGACTATCTACTACATGGCTCCACACTGTCCGACTATTATAGACAGAAAATGATCCCCCGCGGATTCCGTGTCCGGAATGCTCCTACTATAGGGAGAACGAATCCAGACTTTTGTCGCAGATGGATCGCCGTGCTCAATAAATGTAGCTTCGATCTGATGCTCCTCGTTATAGAGGAGTCAGGTCGGGAGCTTTCAATCACTAGAGCCAAGATTGATGCACTTAATACATCTCAAATGGAAACACTGTCTGACCCAGGATATGCCGCGACATGGGCTAAATTAACCCAACAGGTGGAGAATCACAAACGTGACCTGTTGAAATTTAAAAAATCTAAGCTACAAACAGTCCGCAATGACTATGAAGACCATCAAGTGTATCGCTGGTTAACGGGTACAGACACAATGAAGTTTCAGAATAGAGCATATGGGAGACCATCGCAGAGATCACGCAGGGGACGATCGGATAAGGGATCTCAACTTTCAAATAGTGACAGTGACTTTGCCATGGTAGATTCAGATGATTCAGTGTCGGCACAGCGCCCCCCTTTAGGGGCTACCACCAGGGCCAGAGCAGATGCTGGCCCAAGCCTACAAGGAGGAGCCGACAAAACCAAAGGATCAACAAAAGTAAGCAAAGCAAAGAAGACAACTTGATCTTCAACTTATCATCACGTCCTCTTACCACTACCGAAATGTCTGTACTTAACAAAGGCCTCTCCTTTGTCCCGACTAACTTCCACGACCCTTTTGAATGGCAAACCGACCTACATCAGATGAACCGCAAGATGAGATTAAAAGAGTTCTTTCAGAATAAGCACATGGATGAGGATCAAGAACCGAGACATCACATCATACAGAAATATACTACTTCTACATTTGATCCTGTTTCATCCAATTCGTCGCTGAAAACATATAGTCGTCTGATAAACGATTCTGTGAACCGCTTCTTAGCCACACCAGGCCAAGTACATCATAATTTGACATTTCAAGAAAGAAGGTCCCTTAAAGAACTAAGCGAAGACACGTCAATCGTAATACGACCAGCAGACAAAGGTGGTAGTGTGGTTGTACAGGATCGATCTCAATATGTCAAAGAAGTGCTGCGACAGTTGTCCTGCACTCTCACTTACACCAAATTAGATCGAGACCCCACGGAGAGTTTTCAGAAAGAACTATTACAGGTATTGGATCGGGCGGTATTGAATAAACAACTCGACTTGAAACTTAAAGAGGCGCTGATTCCTAAACACCCTATCATTCCTTGCCTGTACACACTACCTAAAGTTCACAAAAGCCTAGATAACCCTCCAGGTCGCCCCATCGTTTCGGCGAGGGGATCCTTGTACCAACCAGTGGCTGAACTTCTGGACTCTATACTACAACCACACATCACCAAACGTGCGACATATCTGAAAGATACCTCTACCTTTTTGAGAAAAATTATGGTTTTGGAAGATCTACCTCCGGATACGGTACTATGTACCATGGATGTCTCTTCTTTATATACATCGATTCCTCATGAAGCTGGCATTGAGGCCATGGAGTCGTTTATCTACAATTTGGAAGATGACTTTAATTTTGATAAACCATTATTTTTACAGTTACTCAGATTGATTCTCACTAAGAATTATTATTTTTTGTTCAATGGCAGTTTCTATCTCCAGTTGGCAGGCTGTGCCATGGGGAGTAGCGTGGCCCCGGCGTATGCCAACGTTTTTATGTTCCAACAAGAACAACATTTATTTTTTGACAATCCTGCCTTTTCACAGAAAATTGTATGGTTCATCAGATACATAGATGATTTATTCATCCTATGGAATGGGACCGGTTCGTCATTCGAAACCATGATGAATACCATCAATGCTGCACCTGGCCCAATAAAGTTTACATACCTTTACAGTACCAGTCAAATAGACTATCTGGATGTCACAGTCCATTTGAAAGAAGGTAAATTGACCACCACGGTCTTTTATAAGTCGACTGATAGGAATTCGTTATTAGATGCGAGCAGTCACCATCCACCTGCATTGAAGAGAGGGCTGCCTCGCTCACAGATGCTCCGGGTGGCAAGAATTACGAGTGATCATGCACTTTTAGATGACGCACTACAAATAGTAGTGGATAAATTTGCTAAAAGGGGCTATAACATGAAAGACCTAAAGGAGACCAAATCTAAGATCATGGACATGGACAGAGAGACCCTATTTCATTCACGATCTCAGTCAAATCCGGCTCAGCATAAATTTATCTGGTCGACTAAATACTCAACGGCTAGTCCTATTATCCCTCGGGCCACTAGAGCTCTTTGGCCCATTGTCAAGACAGACAAATCACTAGCCTGTTTTCATGACACACAAGTCATGACCAGCTATAGACGAGGACGGAATCTACGGGATCTTCTAGTCAAGACTGACATCACTGACTATTCACCCAAATTGGGTATCTTTGGCACCAGCAAAAAACCTGGCAGCTATCGTTGCCTATCTTGTACTACTTGTGCTGCTTTGATACCGGGATCTGAGTTTGTCCACCCCTCAACTAAACACAAATTTAAATTACAACACGTCATGACATGTACTACTCGCTTCATTATTTATTGCATCATTTGCCCCTGTTCATTAATTTACGTAGGTCTATCTAGTCGCACCTTGAGAGATAGAATGGCGTTACATCGTTCTAATATTAATCAAGCACTGGCCGGCAAGTCTAATGACCAGCCGGTATCTAGGCATTTCTGTGCTAAAGCCCACGCTCTATCTGATTTAAAATATCAACTTATTGATCACGTTCCCCCCCTGCATAGGGGAGGCGATAGAATTCTGGCTCTACACAGATTAGAAGCAAGATGGATTTTAAAACTTAATGCCTTACAACCATCTGGCTTAAATGAAAAGATTAATTGGAATGCCCTTCGTACCTTTTGACTGTGTAATTTCTTTTTGATTAGTCTTATTATTTCTAGCTTACTGCGTTTGTGGCCAATTTGGAGACTTCCAGTTATCTCTAGTCATTTTTCTAGCTTTTGCATTATATATCATATAGTCTTTTCCTGTCAGTTTTCTCATTTATTCCTCCTGTATATGTATTCCCCGTTACATAATATGGATGTTCATTCAGGGTTGATATATTGCCCCTGATCAGATTACTTTATATTCATGCGGTATTTATATTTTTGCAATATGCCACTACAATGTACTTTTTTATCAGTGATGTGGTTCTTCATTTATATATTCTTCCTAACTAGCCTCCCAGTGCAAGCGGTATGCGTTCCAAGCGGCTGTGAAATCTGCGGTGTACACGGGTTGCCATGGTTACCGCGCATTGGGATGATGTCACCGGGTCTGCGCCCGTCGCCCACCGGAAGTACCACGCCGTTCTGAAGCCGCACATGCAAGCAGGGTGAGTCTATTTAGGTAAGTGTTTTATGTTGTTTGTACATGTCTGTCCTCTTTTTACAGCACTTTCACCTACCTGAAGAAGGGACCCTGCGGGGCCCGAAATGCAGCATCGTTCTGATGATTAAGTGCTCATGGTGATGTACCGATTTTCATGTTTTCATTAAATTATCTCATTGAAAAAGTCCTGTAGTGCCTTGCCTGTTCTAAATGTGCATCATTCGGAACTTTAGCAGATGTGTGGATTTTTGCAATGGCACACAGGTGATTGTTCTTTGACTATTTGAGTGCCGGATCTATTCTTGGATTTGTATTTGGTGGGGATTAACTCCCACAAGTATCAGGGCACCTACTTGCATATGATTGATTGACATTCAACTCATCACTTTAAAGTCATAGTAGTGCAATATGGAGGATGCAAATGAAAACAGACATGATGTGACTGCTTTTGCCAACCTGGGTTCACAAACCCTGGAGACTCTGAGTTTTAACAAAACGCAGGCTGATAGAATTTTATTTGCAGAGGATTGTGTCCCTGAGGCTTTGGAAGACAGTATTGATGATTTGTACAAACAGTTATACAGACTACGCAAGCGGGAGACGGACTATCTACTACATGGCTCCACACTGTCCGACTATTATAGACAGAAAATGATCCCCCGCGGATTCCGTGTCCGGAATGCTCCTACTATAGGGAGAACGAATCCAGACTTTTGTCGCAGATGGATCGCCGTGCTCAATAAATGTAGCTTCGATCTGATGCTCCTCGTTATAGAGGAGTCAGGTCGGGAGCTTTCAATCACTAGAGCCAAGATTGATGCACTTAATACATCTCAAATGGAAACACTGTCTGACCCAGGATATGCCGCGACATGGGCTAAATTAACCCAACAGGTGGAGAATCACAAACGTGACCTGTTGAAATTTAAAAAATCTAAGCTACAAACAGTCCGCAATGACTATGAAGACCATCAAGTGTATCGCTGGTTAACGGGTACAGACACAATGAAGTTTCAGAATAGAGCATATGGGAGACCATCGCAGAGATCACGCAGGGGACGATCGGATAAGGGATCTCAACTTTCAAATAGTGACAGTGACTTTGCCATGGTAGATTCAGATGATTCAGTGTCGGCACAGCGCCCCCCTTTAGGGGCTACCACCAGGGCCAGAGCAGATGCTGGCCCAAGCCTACAAGGAGGAGCCGACAAAACCAAAGGATCAACAAAAGTAAGCAAAGCAAAGAAGACAACTTGATCTTCAACTTATCATCACGTCCTCTTACCACTACCGAAATGTCTGTACTTAACAAAGGCCTCTCCTTTGTCCCGACTAACTTCCACGACCCTTTTGAATGGCAAACCGACCTACATCAGATGAACCGCAAGATGAGATTAAAAGAGTTCTTTCAGAATAAGCACATGGATGAGGATCAAGAACCGAGACATCACATCATACAGAAATATACTACTTCTACATTTGATCCTGTTTCATCCAATTCGTCGCTGAAAACATATAGTCGTCTGATAAACGATTCTGTGAACCGCTTCTTAGCCACACCAGGCCAAGTACATCATAATTTGACATTTCAAGAAAGAAGGTCCCTTAAAGAACTAAGCGAAGACACGTCAATCGTAATACGACCAGCAGACAAAGGTGGTAGTGTGGTTGTACAGGATCGATCTCAATATGTCAAAGAAGTGCTGCGACAGTTGTCCTGCACTCTCACTTACACCAAATTAGATCGAGACCCCACGGAGAGTTTTCAGAAAGAACTATTACAGGTATTGGATCGGGCGGTATTGAATAAACAACTCGACTTGAAACTTAAAGAGGCGCTGATTCCTAAACACCCTATCATTCCTTGCCTGTACACACTACCTAAAGTTCACAAAAGCCTAGATAACCCTCCAGGTCGCCCCATCGTTTCGGCGAGGGGATCCTTGTACCAACCAGTGGCTGAACTTCTGGACTCTATACTACAACCACACATCACCAAACGTGCGACATATCTGAAAGATACCTCTACCTTTTTGAGAAAAATTATGGTTTTGGAAGATCTACCTCCGGATACGGTACTATGTACCATGGATGTCTCTTCTTTATATACATCGATTCCTCATGAAGCTGGCATTGAGGCCATGGAGTCGTTTATCTACAATTTGGAAGAAGACTTTAATTTTGATAAACCATTATTTTTACAGTTACTCAGATTGATTCTCACTAAGAATTATTATTTTTTGTTCAATGGCAGTTTCTATCTCCAGTTGGCAGGCTGTGCCATGGGGAGTAGCGTGGCCCCGGCGTATGCCAACGTTTTTATGTTCCAACAAGAACAACATTTATTTTTTGACAATCCTGCCTTTTCACAGAAAATTGTATGGTTCATCAGATACATAGATGATTTATTCATCCTATGGAATGGGACCGGTTCGTCATTCGAAACCATGATGAATACCATCGATGCTGCACCTGGCCCAATAAAGTTTACATACCTTTACAGTACCAGTCAAATAGACTATCTGGATGTCACAGTCCATTTGAAAGAAGGTAAATTGACCACCACGGTCTTTTATAAGTCGACTGATAGGAATTCGTTATTAGATGCGAGCAGTCACCATCCACCTGCATTGAAGAGAGGGCTGCCTCGCTCACAGATGCTCCGGGTGGCAAGAATTACGAGTGATCATGCACTTTTAGATGACGCACTACAAATAGTAGTGGATAAATTTGCTAAAAGGGGCTATAACATGAAAGACCTAAAGGAGACCAAATCTAAGATCATGGACATGGACAGAGAGACCCTATTTCATTCACGATCTCAGTCAAATCCGGCTCAGCATAAATTTATCTGGTCGACTAAATACTCAACGGCTAGTCCTATTATCCCTCGGGCCACTAGAGCTCTTTGGCCCATTGTCAAGACAGACAAATCACTAGCCTGTTTTCATGACACACAAGTCATGACCAGCTATAGACGAGGACGGAATCTACGGGATCTTCTAGTCAAGACTGACATCACTGACTATTCACCCAAATTGGGTATCTTTGGCACCAGCAAAAAACCTGGCAGCTATCGTTGCCTATCTTGTACTACTTGTGCTGCTTTGATACCGGGATCTGAGTTTGTCCACCCCTCAACTAAACACAAATTTAAATTACAACACGTCATGACATGTACTACTCGCTTCATTATTTATTGCATCATTTGCCCCTGTTCATTAATTTACGTAGGTCTATCTAGTCGCACCTTGAGAGATAGAATGGCGTTACATCGTTCTAATATTAATCAAGCACTGGCCGGCAAGTCTAATGACCAGCCGGTATCTAGGCATTTCTGTGCTAAAGCCCACGCTCTATCTGATTTAAAATATCAACTTATTGATCACGTTCCCCCCCTGCATAGGGGAGGCGATAGAATTCTGGCTCTACACAGATTAGAAGCAAGATGGATTTTAAAACTTAATGCCTTACAACCATCTGGCTTAAATGAAAAGATTAATTGGAATGCCCTTCGTACCTTTTGACTGTGTAATTTCTTTTTGATTAGTCTTATTATTTCTAGCTTACTGCGTTTGTGGCCAATTTGGAGACTTCCAGTTATCTCTAGTCATTTTTCTAGCTTTTGCATTATATATCATATAGTCTTTTCCTGTCAGTTTTCTCATTTATTCCTCCTGTATATGTATTCCCCGTTACATAATATGGATGTTCATTCAGGGTTGATATATTGCCCCTGATCAGATTACTTTATATTCATGCGGTATTTATATTTTTGCAATATGCCACTACAATGTACTTTTTTATCAGTGATGTGGTTCTTCATTTATATATTCTTCCTAACTAGCCTCCCAGTGCAAGCGGTATGCGTTCCAAGCGGCTGTGAAATCTGCGGTGTACACGGGTTGCCATGGTTACCGCGCATTGGGATGATGTCACCGGGTCTGCGCCCGTCGCCCACCGGAAGTACCACGCCGTTCTGAAGCCGCACATGCAAGCAGGGTGAGTCTATTTAGGTAAGTGTTTTATGTTGTTTGTACATGTCTGTCCTCTTTTTACAGCACTTTCACCTACCTGAAGAAGGGACCCTGCGGGGCCCGAAATGCAGCATCGTTCTGATGATTAAGTGCTCATGGTGATGTACCGATTTTCATGTTTTCATTAAATTATCTCATTGAAAAAGTCCTGTAGTGCCTTGCCTGTTCTAAATGTGCATCATTCGGAACTTTAGCAGATGTGTGGATTTTTGCAATGGCACACAGGTGATTGTTCTTTGACTATTTGAGTGCCGGATCTATTCTTGGATTATATATATATATATATATCTATCTATCTATCTATCTATCTATCTATATCTATCTATATATATATATATATATATATATATATATCTCTTAATATTTGCATTAATGTATCAAAAACAGGGACGGATTCCGAAAGGAGCTCATACCTGCTATATGTAAGAAATGAAGTGATCACATCAGCAGTCGTTTCCTTGCTGTTTTTTTTTGCCTCCGCACCACTAACTGTGCATGCGTGGTCTGCTGGCAACATGTGGCCATTAAGTAACTTTGAGTTTGAAAAAAGCAAAACAAAAAAAAACACTTTTTCTTTTTTTTTAATTCAACTGTTGTTTTTATGTTTTGTTTTTATTAAACCAGATTTTTTTTTTCCTTTACATTAGTGTTTTAATAGGGGGGAAAAATGAATCCTATATTAGAAACCTTGATCAACCAAGTTTTAATGCTAACATTAATAATGTTATTAGGCTTTGATTTGATTTATTTTCTTTCAATAAAACCAATTTTTTATAGGTTACTATTCCTTTTACATTTGAATATGGGTTGGGACTTGGTGACCAGCGGTGGTAATTCTGGTGGTCAGCATACTGACGCCGGGATCCCGTCCGCCAGATTGCCAGTGCTGGGGGAAGGCGGGGAGGGGGGGGGGGGGGGTAGGTGGCGAACACAACTGAGCCCCTTGTGGGCGCGGTGTCTTTCTGCACTCGCCACAGGTTCTATTTCCACTCTGCCGGCATGTAAACTGTCGGGATTTCTAGCGGTCGGGATTCTGACGTCGGTTTACTGACCGGTGGGATCCCCACCGCCGGTCACATGATTACATCCACTGAATATATGAAGATAGATTAAATATATTAATACATGCAAAGTACACTCAGAAATAGATGAAACTGAAAATAAGAAAAAGAAGTTAATGTTAAGCATTAGTCCTAATTATTACCTATTATAATTAAATACTGTAAATCTGAACTGGGCATGCCACATTTTGACTAAAAAACACTATTTAGTATAATAGGCTTCTTTTTTTTTTTATCGAGAAGTCATAGTGCTGTGCCAGTAGTCACAGCATAATAAAAAAACAACAACAGTAGTTTAAAAAAAAAACCAAAAAAACATTTGGTTTAAACCAGCCAACCCAGGTCATGTAATAACTTATACCCATTTCATACTGCACCAAAAACCCAGTATTGACCCGGTATTTTTCCGGGTCGACACGGGTCGCAGTGCAGTGTGAACAGGTCACTGCTGAATTCCCGGGCCTCCTGATCCGGTTATTCAACCCGGGAATGAAGAAGGGTTATTCCCTGGAAATTACTGGGTCAGGCGCAGTGTGAATGGGTTACCCGGGTCCATGCGACTCGGGACCCGTTCACAGCGTAGGGAGAGGCGGCGCAGGAGATGTCATCTCCAGCGCTGCCTCCGCTCTCGCCCCAATGCGTCTCTGGCCCTGTCCCCAGATGGCAACCCGACCTGGCATATTGTCGGAAAGCCACCCCGCTCACATTTTATAATTGTCAGACAGGGTCCCAGAGCAAAGTTTGATAACCCCTGCCTTATGCTAGCCATACATCAGACCAACGTCAGACCAACTTTCCTCCAACTATCCAAACTTCCAACCGTCTAACTTGTCTGTCCAACTACAACAGTGCTGCACACATCTATCCAACTTTCCATCAGACCAGCCATCATGCCAACTCCTGTCCAACTTGTGATGTCACCAAAGTAGGCGGACAGTGTCTGCCTACTCCTGCATGTTTTGCATAAATATTTGTCCAACATGCGCCCCCCAAACGGTGCGTCGACACCCTCAAAATGCGGTGTTGTACCCCGTCACTGCAACGGTGTATGTGCATGCGCACATGTGCTAAAATCGCTTCATAATGATTTCAGCACAATAGCGACTGATACTGAATCGGCCCTTAGTTCTTCAGACCAGATATTTAACTCTGATTTAATAGGCTTTGTTAAAAAGTAGCAAATTGATACATAGTTACTTTTGCCTGTGAATACAATGTAACAGATGTGTCCAGACTACACAATGGAACTGAAAATCTAGGCAGCTATTAAACATGTATTTTACATGGGCATCTGTCTATTCAAGCGAGCAAAGTATCCGCAGCCATGTATGCAGCTCTTGCCACATGCAGTGAGGGCAAATTAATTAACACAAATTTCTTACATATACATTAGTGTATTAATTACACAATTATGCTCATGATATCTTTGCAGTGTCGGTCTCATCCTCTGCATTAACCGGCGACAGTTTTGTGATTAAAAACAAAATGTAGAAGTATGTGGACATCTTGTGTTATTTATGACCATGCCTCCAAATCCAGTTTTTGTATTTATTCTTAGAAGACACCTGGCAAATATCTTGGGGGAAAGACTGGAGTGCCGGACTCTACACCGAACATATGTGTATGTGTGTGTGTGTGTGTGTATGTGTATGTATGTGTGTATATATATATATATATATATATATATATATCTTAATTGGTAACCAAATAAAAGCACTATCTTATATATACATGTATAGTGTATATACTATTTCCTGTAGATTGGCAACTAAAAAAAAACCTCTGCTGTCTTACTTTTTCCGATCTCCCTGATGCTAGTTTGAAACAAGTGGTTGCAAATATCTTCAGTGACTGCTGAAAAGAAAGCTCCCGAGTCCTGATATCATCCTGCCTGCCGCTTCCCAATTCTTCCCTGCAGCCATGCTTTGGCCAGCCAGTTTAATTATACTGAGACTGAGCCTGGCTTGCGATTCCAGCCAGGCAGTACCGCCGCTGCCGGGGTGACAGGGGCAGCCCAGCAACAGTGATAGACTGCTGCACCTGAAGCGGCTCCAGCTCTGTCGCCCGCAGCCGGGGTGGGTGGGGGACAGGCACCGGATGTCTGCCGCTGATGGGTTGCGGGCAGGGGATCACTGCTGCTGGGGGTGGTAATGTGACCTCTGACAGATTGCAGGCACTCTAGTTGGCTGGTTGGAAAGATATCGTCCTGATGTATGGCTAGCATTAAGGGACTCCTTTTGAACTGGGGGCAGCAGGCTTACACCGTTGCAGCAACAATTTTGACAATCAGTTACAATGATAATCCATTATGCAGTAGAATCTTTTATCGTATAACTGGCTGACACAGCTGCAAGATAAATAAGACCTCACTGACTTTGATTGAGGGATTATTGTTGGAGCTTATTTGGCTCATCAGGAGCTAAATTGAAAACGTTTCATGTGTCGGCATGAAAAAAGATTTGCAAAAAGAGGTAGTCAGTGGTAGTGTGTAGTCCAGGATCTTGATATCTGTGCATTAAGTTGAAGTGCAAAGTAAATAAGGCAAGCAACTGCAGTTCCAAAGCCTGCAAATTTCACCATGTGGTGCATGCAGCCAGTTTCTTCTTCATCATCATCATCATCATCATCCATCACAACAACTGTCTGAGACCACAAAGCAGTTTATTGTCATGGGATTGCAGTTCATTCATCTTACCTAGCAATTCACGTTTGAGTTTAGTGGTGCAAATGCGGTCCTCAAGGCACCCCTATGGTCCAGGTTTTAAGTTTATCCGTGATTGGCTACAGATGACTTAATTAGCACCTCAGTCAATTTGACTTAACCATCTGTGTTGAACCCTGTTTACACGGTAGGCTGGACCCGGGTTATTGCAGGGGCTTCCCTCTGGTGGTGCCAGTGAGCCGACTCTGCATAGGCTTGTAACGGGGCCAGGGTCACCTGTTTACATCACCCTGTTACCTGGTCCTTCTCGGGTGCAACCCTGCTCGCTACCCGAGTTGGATTCCTGGGTCACTGGAAACTGATGATTTTTCGGGGACCCTTTTACATCGAGCCGTGAGTCGGGTCATTGCAGCAATATAAAAAGGCTATTATGCAGCAATGTCAATGCTGACCACTACTTAATGGCTCTGTAATGATCCTGACCACATCATTTCTTTTTAATCGTGAGGACTGTCATCAAGACGAGACAAAAATTATTCTGAACACCAGGTTAGTACTTTGTAGAGCCATATAATACAGTTTACATGTTTTTTGACATGGATTCTTCTCACTGTCCACATAAATAAAGGGCCCAGACAACCCCATGAAAACAGCCTGAAGAGCTGTGATGAAGCAAGGAGGGGCCATGCTGTAATGCTGTTGTCTCCATATCCCCACCCTACCATCTACATGGTGTACTTGAAAACGTGATTTGTCAGACTACAGAACCCTTTTCTAATAATTTACTGTCAAAGTCCTGTGTTCCTAAACAACCTGGAGGCGTTTGTAGTAGACAGCAATGGCAAACGGGCATTCTACTTCTGTAGGGTGGTCTTCCGGTTGCCGACTGTCAGGATCCCGGCGCACAGTATACCGGCGCCGGAATCCCGACAGCCGGCATACCGACAGATTTTCTCCCTCTTGGGGGTCCACGACCCCCCTGGAGGGAGAATAAATAGCGTGGCACGCGCAGCGAGCCCGCAAGGGGCTCATGCGCTCGCCACGCTGTCGGTATGCCGGCAGTCGGGCTCCCGGCGTCGGTATGCTGGTCACCGGGAGCCCGGCTGCAGGCATACCATACTACACCCACTTCTGTAGCCCTTATAATGTACTATGTGGCGTACTGATCATTGAGAGGCTATCTGAATTGGTCTCTGCTTCAGATTATCTGTAATTTGATGCATTGTTGCCTGTTTGGGGGCTAAACAAGTCTGCCCACTCTCTGTGCCGCTCGAGCATCCAATAGCTGTTTACCACACAACAGGCCTTGTGCTCAGTTCCAGTTTTTAGTCTGGTCCAATTTGTGCTCAATTGCCACCCTTGAACAATTCACCAGTGTAGCCATTTTGCTAATGCTCGCCCCAGTACTGCGAGTGCTAACAATCATTCCACATTCAAAGTCTATCGGATCGCGTCGTAGACGCATTATTTCATGAGTGATGCACTTCATTAGTCTCTGTTTACCTTCACCTTTCCGTTCTTATACAGCTGAAGACCTCATACGTCAGCATTATATGAGGAATTGCTGCTTTGCATAAAATCGCCTGTTGGTCATAATAATTTGGCCTTTTGGCCACTCAGTGCGTGTGTGTATATATATAATAATTTATGGTATCCGTCTGGACTATAGATCTACGCTAAATAGGTCTGCCACTAATGGTAGACATGCATTTGGTCGACATGTAAAAGGAAGACTGTTCAAAATGTCAACAGGGTCAAAGGGTTGACATGACAGTGGTCGACACTTATTTTTTTATGTTTTTTTTAAAACTTCTTCATACTTTACCATCCACGTGGACTACCATTGGGAATAGTAATCTGTGAGGCTTGATACGCTAATGGAGTTTGTTTGTGGCAAAACACCCCCCCCCCCCCCCCCACCACCACCACCACCACCATAAAAAAAAAATGGTGTCCAACTTTTTTGTGTTGACCTTTTGACCCTGTCGACCTTTCCTAGTGCCTATCTATTCTATGTCGACCTTTTGACCCCATTGACCTTTTGACCCTGTCGACCTAATGCATGTCTACCATTAGTGGTAGACCTATTGACTGTGTAGACCTTTTTAGAGTAGATCTAATAATCCACACTTATATATATATATATAATTAAGTGTGGATTATTAGTTGCAAACTTCCTGGATGCCTTTGCATTGTGATGGAATGCATTCTGTGTTTAGACTTTAGGCCCATCCCCAGGAAATCTCATTATGGTATGCACATATTCCAAAATACGGAAAAATCCCGAAATCTAAAATACTGTGGTTACAAATATTTCTGATATGGGAGTGTGTGTGAGACTGATACAAAATACATACACTGAAGCATTGTACTTGCAATCCTTGCATTGATATCGCAGACATGACACAACAAGATGCCTACTACTGATTAGTATGCACTAGATATCTGGATAGTATAGTTGACTCAAATCTTGATCTCTCCCAGCTCCGTGTTGACACAGCACCAGACTAAAGTTTCTTGAGAACTCAGCTCAACAAACAATAGAAAGACATAACCTATCTAATCAAAGCTATAAATCTTAATCCTTGGTGCTTTTGATTTACCATATGTTTGCAAATATACGTAACTGGAATCTCTGTTCTGCTGTTATTATATAAGGGGGTATAAACGGAGAGATCCGTGCTTAAAATCTAAGCAATCTGACTAGATTGCTTAGATTTTAAGCACGGATCTCTCCGTGTGTATGCCCCATAGCGATGCGTGACCCCGTGCGTCGCTATTGCCGGTGCTAGATTGGCCGCAATCTAGTACTTCGCTCATTTTACCTGCTGGGTGAAATGAGCGGTTCGCCCTCCTCGCTCAGCACACATCGCGCTGTGCTGAGCAGCGGAAGAGATGTGCGCTGAGCAGTGTGTGACAGATTGCTCAGAACACATCTCTCACCGTCTGTCCTGCCCTATAGGATGAAATTCTAATTTGCTGGCCCTCAACAGTGTGCTGAGGGAATTTGTGTTGTTTTTTTCTAGTCTAGATTAGCCCCTCCGGGACATGCGCTTGTGGTGGACTAATAATCTTATTGAGCAACTGCCAGCCTGTGTACCATCATTTTGTGTATAGCCAGCTTAACTCTGTGTAGGATTGCTTTCTGAATGACATAATTTTACAGTTTACTAACAGACGGGGTGAATACAATTGTTTTGTGGGCGCTCATCAGAGCAATTCAATTGTTCCCAATACCCGCCCAGCCACCTGTCGGGCGAGAGTGCTGCATGTGCGTCAAACATGAATTAGGCCCTTTGTGACAGGACATACCTTATACAGGAGAAAGCAGAGTCTGTTTACCCATGCACACAATTATGTAGTCCTTTATTATTGCAGCAGCAGGATACCTTGAACATATTGGAATGTCATGTCTCCAGACCTGCCAGACCTGTGTTAGGACATTCTGTAATAGCAGTAATTTGCCTACAAATCCCCTGAATTGCTCTTTCAATGCGTATTGCAAATAGACCCTTTTTTAACTTTATACAGTATTTATCACTCAAGCTTTTTACGTGATTCTTTTAAGTGTATTGTTTATTCAGGTTAGGACAGAAAACTTTATTTCTAAAACTGAAGTAATCCTTAAGCCACCTGCCAAAGCAGACCTACCTGATGGCTACACTTTAACCCTTTCACTCGTGATGGTTTTTCTCTTCCCTGTGCGTATGTTCCCCCCCCCCCCCCCACACACGTGTTGTCTTTGTCATAACAACAATAAAAAATGTTGATGAAGTATCCACAAATTAAACTTTGTGTTTAAAGAATGCACTACATTTTCAGAAAATACTTCTGATTCTACTAACATTGGGGGGAAAAATAACAAAAACCTTTAGCCTTGAATCAATTTTGGAAGTTAAAAACAGCGGATATCATGGTTAATGATTGAGGTCATTATCGCGCTTTCCAATTAGAGGCCATGTTTAACTGCAGAAATTAGACCCATGATCGCACGAAAACACGTAGGATTGGGAATAAGCTCAGCTGCTTATAGGATACTGCTCTATGGGGGTGATTCAGTAAGGATCGCATACTGTATGTGATCCTTACTGCATCTTCCAAATGGTTTGGTCCTGTGCATGTGCAGAGTAGGTCCTGCGTTTTCGGGACAGGAATGGAACGCCTTTACTTAATTGGCAGGCAGAGGCATTCGGGGGTGGGAAATGTGCGGTGCAGCCGGCATTGGGGAAAATGGGGGTGCATCGCCCCCGATTTCCGGGAGTGAGGAGGCTGAGGACTGGGTAGATGCAGTTTCCTTGGTTTCGCAAGGCACGCTGCAACGCTAAGGCTGAGAGAGCTTAGAGCGAGATTCAAATGTTATTGTGGGTTGCTGTCGACGGGCGCGAGAGCTTAATTTCACCCCTCCACCCCCACCCCACCCGTGTTGATGAGCTGAAATGCGTGGAAAGTGACCCATTTGGGTGCCCATACAGGACTTTTGCATTGCGCCCATTCGTTTAGTCTGGTTTTGATGCTTTACCGGGCTAAACTCGACTGATATGGACGTGATCAGTGTGATAATGGGGGACAATTGAATATCACCCCGTGATCACCACGGCACTTTCTCCTGTCTCATCTCAAAGTTGGGCTTACATTCTCAGTTGTCCCAAAGATTCCCCATCTGAAACAGTAAAGCCTACAAGCCTTAAGTTTTTATTCTAGAATATTCCTTGTCGAAAAAAACTCTAGAGCTTTTTACGCTCTACTGGACCTGAGGAGATAAATTTGTCAAAGCCCCTCAATTTTTAATGGAATAGGTCAATTCTGTCCTCTTGTCTATTGACAAAGGGGGCTTTCTCACTATCATAGATCTTCCAAAATGCTTTTTTCAAGTTCATCAAAGGAGATACTCGTGTTCTGTATCACACAACAACGCTTACAATTCACCCATCTGCCTTCCAGAATGGCAAAGTCTCCAAGAATCTTTACAACAGTGCTCCTAATATTAGTAACAGATTAATCCAAGCGGAAACATAATATGGCTATACTCGGATAATATTCTGGTTATACTAGAGTCTGAATAGGGTGGTCTTCAGTATGCCGAATGTCGGGATCCCGGCGCACTGTATACCGGCGCTGGGATCCCGGGATCCCGACAACCGGCATACCGACAGCTATTCTCCCTCGTGAGGGTCCACGACCCCCCTGGAGCCCGGCCGCCGGCATACCATACTACACCCGTCTGAATATGCTGTAACTGACCATGCAATACAGGCGACTGCCTTTTTTCTGAAACATGGCTGAATTATGAGCAGGACATTCTCTTATAAAATACGGTTTTTAGGATTAGTCTTTCAGAGGAGCTGTGTCGCAAAACACTTTGCACATTACATATCCATCAGTGGACAAGGAGCGAGCTTCAACTAGTATTGCCTCCAACATTAAGTTATTTCTTCGAAAAAATTGCATATTTTCAGTTTCACAGCTAGATCTGTTAGCTATATGGGATCACAACATCAACCTGTCAAGAACCACCAATAAGTATCTCATCTGATGTCAAGATTAAGGAAACCGTGAATTTTACTCTATAATGCAGATTACAGACTGGGGATTTTATCTCATCATATAGATTGCACAATGGACTTGGTCTATTTACTAAGCCTTGGTCAGAGATAAAGCACCAACCAACCAACCAACCAACCAACCAACCAGCCAGCGCCTGTCATTTTGCAAACACAGGGGGTCATTCCGAGTTGTTCGCTCGTTATTTTTTTCTCGCAACGGAGCGATTAGTCGCTAATGCGCAATGTCCGCAGTGCGACTGCGCCAAGTAAATTTGCAATGCAGTTAGGAATTTTACTCACGGCATTACGAGGTTTTTTCTTCGTTCTGGTGATCGTAATGTGATTGACAGGAAGTGGGTGTTTCTGGGTGGAAACTGGCCGTTTTATGGGAGGGTGTGAAAAAACGCTACCGTTTCTGGGAAAAACGCGGCAGTGGCTGGAGAAACGGAGGAGTGTCTGGGCGAACGCTGGGTGTGTTTGTGACGTCAAACCAGGAACGACAAGCACTGAACTGATCGCACTGGCAGAGTAAGTCTCGAGCTACTCAGAAACTGCACAGAGAAGTCTTTTCGCAATATTGCGAATCTTTCGTTCGCAATTTTGATAAGCTAAGATTCACTCCCAGTAGGCGGCGGCTTAGCGTGTGCAAAGCTGCTAAAAGCAGCTTGCGAGCGAACAACTCGGAATGACCCCCCCAGCCTGTGACATGGCAGTTAAGAGCTGATCGGCTGGTACTGTATCTCCGTTCACTTTTTTCTCTCGCCAAAGCTCAGTACATAGACCACTTGGTCACAAAAGAAAAGTACTGGACATGAGATCTGTATGTAAATCAGTTCAACAATATAAAAGTTGCTGAGGAAGCAATGGAACAGTGGAGGCCTTCATAAATCATCAAGGAGGTACCAGAAGCAGAGTTATGAATTACATAGCAAAACTAATTCCTTGGCAGAAAGGAACCTTCAGTCACTTTCAGCATTCTGTTTTGCAGGCAGAGAGAATGCTGTGGTAGATTACCCAAGCCACCTGCTAATTGTTCCAGGAGACTAGTCTCTATGGGCTTGATTCAATGTGATGTTAATAGCACCGAGAAGGAGGTCTTGGAGCTATTCAATTTGCTGCATTGTTAAGAGACGACTATAGAATTTCTGTCCGCACCCCTCCTGAAGTTCAGATATTAGACTAAACTAGTGCTGTAATGCTGTTTTTGCCTTTAGCATGGCACAGACAGTATCACAGAGAATACCGGTTCTTGCGACTAAATGCCCGGCTTAAGGTGCAAATACTGGTATCTCTTAACTAATGATGAGGACAGTTGAATAGTTCTGAGTCCGCCTTCCTGGCGCTATTAATATTGTGTTGAATGTAATTGAGTCCTATATCAGGAAATCTTCAAACTGGTGATAGAGAAACACAGTCTACTGGAAGGCCCAGATTAATCAAGCCTTGAAGAGTGATAAATAGCACGGTGATAAACTACCGACCAATCAGCTCCTAACTGCCATTTTTCAAAACAACCTGTAACATGGAAGTTAGGAGCTGGTTTGTGGGTACTTTATCACCGTGCTATTTATCACTCCCCAAGACTTGATAAATCTGTGCCCAAGATTCTTGTATTGATGACATTTGAGAGATAAAAGGGGTGGCTTCCATGGCATTCCAATGAGAAGTTTTAGCTAGGATCAAGAAAAGTAGATGTGGGAAATGCTACAGGTAGAACTATTCCCTCTTTCTCTAACGTCCTAAGTGGATGCTGGGGACTCCGTAAGGACCATGGGGATTAGCGGCTCCGCAGAAGACTGGGCACAACTAAAGAAAGCTTTAGGACTACCTGGTGTGCACTGGCTCCTCCCACTAAGACCCTCCTCCAGACCTCAGTTAGATTCTTGTGCCCGGCTGAGCTGGATGCACACTAGGGGCTCTCCTGAGCTCCTAGAAAGAAAGTATATTTCTCTGACGTCCTAGTGGATGCTGGGACTCCGTAAGGACCATGGGGGATAGCGGCTCCGCAGGAGACAGGGCACAAATTAAAAGCTTAAGGATCAGGTGGTGTGCACTGGCTCCTCCCCCTATGACCCTCCTCCAAGCCTCAGTTAGATTTTTGTGCCCGGCCAAGAAGGGTGCAATCTAGGTGGCTCTCCTGAGCTGCTTAGAATAAAAGTTTAGTTAGGTTTTTTTATTTTCAGTGAGTCCTGCTGGCAACAGGCTCACTGCATCGTGGGACTAAGGGGAGAAGAAACGGACTCACCTGAGTGCAGAGTGGATCGGGTTTCTTAGGCTACTGGACACTAGCTCCAGAGGGACGATCACAGGTTCAGCCTGGATGGGTCACCGGAGCCGCGCCGCCGTCCCCCTTACAGAGCCAGAAGAGACGAAGAGGTCCGGTGAAATCGGCGGCAGAAGACATCCTGTCTTCAGACTAAGGTAGCGCACAGCACCGCAGCTGTGCGCCATTGCTCTCAGCACACTTCACACTCCGGTCACTGAGGGTGCAGGGCGCTGGGGGGGGAGCGCCCTGAGACGCAATATAACAGAATACCTTAGGTGGCAAAACAGAATACATCACATATAGCTCCTGGGCTATATGGATGTATTTTAATCCCCTGCCATTTTACACAAAAAAGCGGGAGATAAGGACGTCGTGAAGGGGCGGAGCCTATCTCCTCAGCACACAAGCGCCATTTTCCCTCACAGCTCCGCTGGAAGGACGGCTCCCTGACTCTCCCCTGCAGTCCTGCTTCAGAATCAGGGTAAAAAAGAGAAGGGGGGGCACGTTTGGCAGCAAATAAATATATTAACAGCAGCTATAAGGGAGTAACACTTATATAAGGTTATCCCTGTATATATATATAGCGCTGGGTGTGTGCTGGCAGACTCTCCCTCTGTCTCTCCAAAGGGCTAAGTGGGGTCCTGTCCTCTATCAGAGCATTCCCGGTGCGTGTGCTGTGTGTCGGTACGCGTGTGTCGACATGTATGAGGAGGAAAATGATGTGGAGGCGGAGCAGTTGCCTGTGTTGGTGATGTCACCCCCTAGGGAGTCGACACCTGACTGGATGATTGTATTTAAACAATTAAGTGATAATGTCAGCAATTTGCAA
Organism: Pseudophryne corroboree; assembly: GCF_028390025.1. Taxonomy (NCBI): domain Eukaryota; kingdom Metazoa; phylum Chordata; class Amphibia; order Anura; family Myobatrachidae; genus Pseudophryne; species Pseudophryne corroboree. The sequence continues at coordinate 481,574,392 of NC_086444.1, forward strand.
AAAACTGTTGACGACATGAGACAGCCGGCAAATCAATTAGTGCCTGTCCAGGCGTCTCAAACACCGTCAGGGGCGCTAAAACGCCCGTTACCTCAGTGGGTCGACACAGACCCTGACACAGATACTGAGTCTAGTGTCGACGGTGATGAGACAAACGTAATGTCCAGTAGGGCCACACGTTACATGGTCACGGCAATGAAAGAGGCATTGAACCTTTCTGACACTACAAGTACCACAAAGAAGGGTATTATGTGGGGTGAGAAAAAACTACCAATATTTTTTCCTGAGTCAGAGGAAATAAATGAGGTGTGTGAAAAAGCGTGGGTTTCCCCCGATAAAAAAACAGCTAATTTCTAAAAAAATTATTAGCATTATATCCTTTCCCGCCAGAGGTTAGGGCGCGTTGGGAAACACCCCCTAGGGTAGATAAGGCGCTCACACGTTTATCAAAACAAGTAGCGTAACCGTCTCCTGATACGGCTACCCTCAAAGAACCAGCTGATAGAAGGCTGGAAAATATCCTAAAAAGTATATACACACATACTGGTGTTATACTGCGACCAGCAATCGCCTCAGCCTGGATGTGCAGTGCTGGAGTCGCATGGTCGGATTCCCTGACCGAGAATATTGATACCCTGGATAGGGACAATATTTTGTTAACTATAGAACATTTAAAGGATGCATTACTATATATGCGTGATGCACAGAGGGATATTTGCACCCTGGCATCAAGAGTAAGTGCTATGTCCATCTCTGCCAGAAGAGCGTTATGGACGCGACAGTGGTCAGGGGATGCGGATTCCAAACGGCACATGGAAGTATTGCCGTATAAAGGGGAGGAGTTATTTGGGGCTGGTCTATCGGACCTGGTGGCCACGGCAACGGCTGGAAAATCCACCTTTTTACCCCAGGTCACTCCACATCAGCAGAAAAAGACACCGTCTTTTCAAACTCAGTCCTTTCGTTCCCATAAGTACAAGCGAGCAAAAGGCCACTCCTTTCTGCCCCGGGGCAGAGGAAGAGGAAAAAGACTGCACCATGCAGCCGCTTCCCAGGAGCAGAAGCCCTCCCCTGCTTCTGCCAAGTCTTCAGCATGACGCTGGGGCTTTACAAGCAGACTCAGATATGGTGGGGGCCCGTCTCAAGAATTTCAACGCGCAGTGGGCTCACTCGCAAGTGGATCCCTGGATTCTACAGGTAGTATCGCAGGGGTACAAACTGGAATTCGAGGCGTTTCCCCCTCATCGGTTCCTGAAGTCTGCTTTACCAAAGTCTCCCTCCGACAGGGAGGCAGTTTTGGAAGCCATTCACAAGCTGTATTCCCAGCAGGTGATAATCAAGGTACCCCTCCTGCAACAGGGAAAGGGGTATTATTCCACGCTGTTTGTGGTACCGAAGCCGGACGGCTCGGTGAGACCAATTTTAAATCTGAAATCCTTGAACACTTACATAAAAAGGTTCAAATTCAAGATGGAGTCACTCAGAGCAGTGATAGCGAACCTGGAAGAAGGGGACTATATGGTGTCTCTGGACATCAAAGATGCTTATCTCCACGTCCCAATATACCCTTCTCACCAAGGGTACCTCAGGTTTGTAGTACAAAACTGTCATTATCAGTTTCAGACGCTGCCGTTTGGATTGTCCACGGCACCTCGGGTCTTTACCAAGGTAATGGCCGAAATGATGATTCTTCTACGAAGAAAAGGCATTTTAATTATCCCTTACTTGGACGATCTCCTGATAAGGGCAAGATCCAGGGAACAGTTAGAAGTCGGAGTAGCACTATCTCAGGTAGTGTTACGTCAGCACGGGTGGATTCTAAATATTCCAAAATCGCAGCTGATTCCAACGACACGTCTACTGTTCCTAGGAATGATTCTGGACACAGTCCAGAAGAAGGTGTTTCTCCCGGAGGAGAAGGCCAGGGAGTTATCCGAGCTAGTCAGGAACCTCCTAAAACCAGGACAGGTCTCAGTGCATCAGTGCACGAGGGTCCTGGGAAAAATGGTGGCTTCTTACGAAGCGATTCCATTCGGAAGATTCCATGCAAGAACGTTTCAGTGGGATCTACTGGACAAATGGTCCGGATCGCATCTGCAGATGCATCAGCGGATAACCCTGTCGCCAAGGACAAGGGTGTCTCTCCTGTGGTGGCTGCAGAGTGCTCATCTACTAGAGGGCCGCAGATTTGGCATTCAGGATTGGATCCTGGTAACCACGGATGCCAGCCTGAGAGGCTGGGGAGCATTCACACAGGGAAGGAATTTCCAGGGCTTGTGGTCAAGCATGGAAACATCTCTTCATATAAACATTCTGGAACTAAGGGCCATTTACAATGCCCTAAGTCAAGCAAAACCTCTGCTTCAGGGTCAGGCGGTGTTGATCCAATCGGACAACATCACGTCAGTCGCCCACGTAAACAGACAGGGCGGCACGAGAAGCAGGAGGGCAATGGCAGAAGCTGCAAGGATTCTTCGCTGGGCGGAAAATCATGTGATAGCACTGTCAGCAGTGTTCATTCCGGGAGTGGACAACTGGGAAGCAGACTTCCTCAGCAGACACGACCTTCACCCGGGAGAGTGGGGACTTCACCCAGAAGTCTTCCACCTGATTGTAAACCGTTGGGAAAAACCAAAGGTGGACATGATGGCGTCACGTCTAAACAAAAAACTGGACAGATATTGCGCCAGGTCAAGGGACCCTCAGGCAATAGCAGTGGACGCTCTGGTAACGCCGTGGGTGTACCAGTCAGTGTATGTGTTCCCTCCTCTGCCTCTCATACCAAAAGTACTGAGAATTATAAGAAGGAGAGGAGTAAGAACTATACTCATGGTTCCGGATTGGCCAAGAAGGACTTGGTACCCGGAACTTCAAGAGATGCTCACGGACGAACCGTGGCCTCTACCTCTAAGAAAGGACCTGCTACTGCAGGGGCCTTGTCTGTTCCAAGACTTACCGCGGCTGCGTTTGACGGCATGGCGGTTGAACGCCGGATCCTGAGGGAAAAAGGCATTCCAGAAGAAGTCATCCCTACTCTGGTCAAAGCCAGGAAGGACGTAACCGCAAAACATTATCACCGCATTTGGCGTAAATATGTTGCGTGGTGTGAGGCCAAGAAGGCCCCTACAGAGGAATTTCAACTGGGTCGTTTCCTTCATTTCCTGCAAACAGGACTGTCTATGGGCCTAAAATTGGGGTCCATTAAGGTTCAAATTTCGGCCCTGTCGATTTTCTTCCAGAAAGAACTGGCTTCAGTACCTGAAGTTCAGACTTTTGTAAAAGGGGTGCTGCACATACAGCCTCCTTTTGTGCCTCCAGTGGCACCTTGGGATCTCAATGTTGTGTTGAGTTTTCTAAAGTCACATTGGTTTGAACCACTTTCCACTGTGGACTTAAAATATCTCACATGGAAGGTGTCGATGCTGTTAGCCTTGGCTTCAGCCAGGCGTGTGTCAGAATTGGCGGCTTTATCATATAAAAGCCCTTACTTAATTTTTCATTCTGACAGGGCGGAATTGAGGACTCGTCCTCAATTTCTACCTAAGGTGGTTTCTGCATTTCACATGAACCAACCTATTGTGGTACCTGCGGCTACCAGGGACTTAGAGGACTCTAAGTTGCTTGACGTTGTCAGGGCCTTGAAAATATATGTTTCCAGGACGGCTGGAGTCAGAAAATCTGACTCGCTGTTTATCCTGTATGCACCCAACAAGCTGGGTGCTCCTGCTTCAAAGCAGACGATTGCTCGTTGGATTTGTAGTACAATTCAGCTTGCACATTCTGTGGCAGGATTGCCACAACCAAAATCAGTAAAAGCCCATTCCACAAGGAAAGTGGGCTCATCTTGGGCGGCTGCCCGAGGGGTCTCGGCTTTACAACTTTGCCGAGCAGCTACTTGGTCAGGGGCAAACATGTTTGCTAAATTCTACAAATTTGATACCCTGGCTGAGGAGGACCTGGAGTTCTCTCATTCGGTGCTGCAGAGTCATCCGCACTCTCCCGCCCGTTTGGGAGCTTTGGTATAATCCCCATGGTCCTTACGGAGTCCCAGCATCCACTAGGACGTCAGAGAAAATAAGATTTTACTTACCGATAAATCTATTTCTCGTAGTCCGTAGTGGATGCTGGGCGCCCATCCCTAGTGCGGATTGTCTGCAATACTTGTATATAGTTATTGTTACAAAAATTCGGGTTATTATTGTTGTGAGCCATCTTTTCAGAGGCTCCTTTGCGTTTATCATACTGTTAACTGGGTTCAGATCACGAGTTGTACGGTGTGATTGGTGTGGCTGGTATGAGTCTTACCCGGGATTCAATATCCTTCCCTATTATGTACGCTCGTCCGGGCACAGTATCCTAACTGAGGCTTGGAGGAGGGTCATAGGGGGAGGAGCCAGTGCACACCACCTGATCCTTAAGCTTTTAATTTGTGCCCTGTCTCCTGCGGAGCCGCTATCCCCCATGGTCCTTACGGAGTCCCAGCATCCACTACGGACTACGAGAAATAGATTTATCGGTAAGTAAAATCTTATTTTTGGTTTTTTTATTTTACAGTGAGATCTGCTGGCAACAGACTCACTGCAGCGAGGGACTAAGGGGAGAAGAAGCGAACCTACCTAACTGGTGGTAGCTTGGGCTTCTTAGGCTACTGGACACCATTAGCTCCAGAGGGATCGACCGCATGGAACCGGCCATTGATGTTCGGTCCCGGAGCCGCGCCGCCGGCCCCCTTACAGAGCCAGAAGCAAGAAGAGTCCGGAAAATCGGCGGCAGAAGACATCAGTCTTCACCAAGGTAGTGCACAGCACTGCAGCTGTGCGCCATTGCTCCTCATACACACTTCACACTCCGGTCACTGAGGGTGCAGGGCGCTGGGGGAGGGGCGCCCTGAGCAGCAATAAAAACACCTTGGCTGGCAAATATATCACAATATATAGCCCCAGAGGCTATATATGTGATAAATACCCCTGCCAGAATCCATAAAAAAGCGGGAGAAAAGTCTGCGACAAAGGGGCGGAGCTATCTCCCTCAGCACACTGGCGCCATTTTCTCTTCACAGTGCAGCTGGAAGACAGCTCCCCAGGCTCTCCCCTGTAGTTTTCAGGCTCAAAGGGTTAAAAAGAGAGGGGGGGGGGGGGCACTAAATTTAGGTGCAATATTATTTATACAAGCAGCTATTGGGAGAAAAATCACTCAGTTATAGTGTTAATCCCTGCATTATATAGCGCTCTGGTGTGTGCTGGCATACTCTCTCTCTGTCTCCCCAAAGGACTTTGTGGGGTCCTGTCCTCAGTCAGAGCATTCCCTGTGTGTGTGCTGTGTGTCGGTACGGCTGTGTCGACATGTGGGATGAGGAAGGTTACGTGGAGGTGGAGCAGAGGCCGATAAATGGGATGTCGCCCCCTGTGGGGCCGACACCAGAGTGGATGGATAGGTGGAAGGTATTAACCGACAATGTCAACTCCTTACATAGAAGGCTGGATGACGTAAAACAGCGGTGGGACAGCCGGTTTCTCAGCCCGCGCCTGCCCAGGCGTCTCAAAGGCCATCAGGGGCTCAAAAAAGCGCCCGTTACCTCAGATGGCAGACACAGATGTCGACACGGAGTCTGACTCCAGTGTCGACGAGGTTGAGACATATACACAATCCACTAGGAACATCCGTTACATGATCTCGGCAATGAAAAATGTGTTACGCATTTCTGACATGAACCCAAGTACCACATAAAAGGGGTTTTATTTTTGGGGAGAAAAAGCAGCCAGTGTTTTGTTCCCCCATCAGATGAATGAATGAAGTGTGTAAAGTAGCGTGGGTTCCCCCGATAAGAAACTGGTAATTTCAAAAAAGTTACTGATGGCGTACCCTTTCCCGCCAGAGGATAGGTCACGTTGGGAGATATCCCTTAGGGTGGATAAGGCGCTCACACGTTTGTCAAAAAAGGTGGCACTGCCGTCTTAGGATACGGCCACCTTGAAGGAGCCTGCTGATAAAAAGCAGGAGGCTATCCTGAAGTCTGTAAATACACACTCAGGTTATATACTGAGACCTGCAATTGCCTCAGCATAAATAGTGCTGCTGAAGCGTGGTCTGATACCCAGTCAGATAATATTAAAACTCTAAGACAGGGATAATAGTTTGCTAACATAGAGCATATTAAAGACGTCGTCTTAGATATAAAGGATGCACAGAGGGATATTTGCCGGCTGGCATCCAGAATTAATGCAATGTCCATTCTGCCAGGAGGGTATTAGAAACACGGCAGTGGACAGGTGATGCTGCCTATAAAAGGCACATGGAGATTCTGCCTTATAAGGGTGAGGAATGGTTTGGGGATGGTCTCTGGGACCTCGTATCCACAGCAACAGCTGGGAAGAAAATTTTTTACCTCAGGTTTCCTCACAGCCTAAGAAAGCACTGTATTTTCAGGTACAGTCCTTTCGGCTTCAGAAAAGCAAGCGGGTCTAAGGCGCTTCCTTTCTGCACAGAGACAAGGGAAGAAGGAAAAAGCTGCACCAGCAGCCAGTTCCCAGGATTAAAAAATCTTCCCCCGCTTCCTCTGAGTCCACCGCATGACGTTGGGGCTCCACAGGTGGAGACAGGTGCGGTAGGGGCGCGTCTCGGGAACTTCAGGGACCAGTGGGCTTGCCCACAGGTGGATCCCTAGGTTCTGCAAATAGTATCACAGGGATACAGGCTGGAGTTCGAGGCGACTCCCCCTCGCCGTTACCTCACATCAGCCTTGCCTGCTGCCCTCGGAGAAAGGTAGTACTGGCGGCAATTCACAAGCTGTACTTCCAGCAGGTGAAATCAAGGTACCCCTCCTTCAACAAGGCCGGGGTTACTATTCCAAAATGTTGTGGTACCGAAACCAGACGGTTCGGTGAGACCCATTCTAAAATTGAATGCCTTGAACACTTATATACAAAGGTTCAAGTTCAAAATGGAATCGCTCAGGGCGATTATTGCAAGCCTGGAGAATTTCATGGTATCACTGGACATCAAGGATGCTTACCTGCATGTCCCTATTTACCCTCTTCACCAGGAGTACCTCAAAATTGTGGTACAGGATTGTCATTACCAATTCCGGACGTTGCCGTTGGTCTGTCCCCGGCACAGAGGTATTTACCAAGGTATTGGCCGAAATAATTATCCCGTACTTGGACGATCTTCTTATAACGGCGAGGTCCAGGGAGCAGTTGTTCGGCGGAGTAGCACTATCTCGGGAAGTGCTACAACAGCACGGCTGGATTCTGAATATTCCAAAGTCGCAGCTGGTTCCTACGACGCGTCTACTGTTCCTGGGTATGGTTCTGGACACAGAACAGGATAAAAAGGGTTTCTCCAGGAGGAGAAGTCCAAGGAGTTGTCGTCTCTAGACAGAGACCTCCTAATACGTATACAGGTGTCGGTGCATCAATGCACGCGAGCCCTGGGAAGGATGGTAGCTTCCCACGAAGAAATTCCATTCGCCAGGTCCCATGCAAGGATTTTCCAGTGGGATCTGTTGGACAAGTGGTCCGGGTCGCATCTTCAGATGCATCGGCGGATAACCCTGTCTCCAAGGGCCAGGGTGTCGCTGTTGTGGTGGCTGCAGAGTGCTCATCTTCTAGGGGGCCGCAGATTCGGCATACAGGACTGGGTCCTGGTGACCACGGATGCCAGCCTTCAAGGCTGGGGGGCAGTCACACAGGGAAGAAACTTCCAAGGCTATGGAAAAGTCAGGAGACTTCCCTACACATAAATATTCTGGAACTAAGGGCCATTTACAATGCCCTAAGTCAGGCTAGACCCCTGCTTCAACACCGGCCGGTGCTGATCCAGTCAGACAACATCACGGCGGTCGCTCATGTAAACCGACAGGGCGGCACAAGAAGCAGGATGGCGATGGCAGAAGCCACAAGGATTCTCCGATAGGCGGAAAATCATGTGTTAGCACTGTCAGCAGTGTTCATTCCCGGAGTGGACAACTGAGAAGCAGACTTTCTCAGAAGACACGACCTCCACCCGGGAGAGTGGGGACTTCATCCAGAAGTTTTCCAAATGATTGTACACCATTGGAAAAGGCCACAGGTGGACATGATGGCGTCCCGCCTCAACAAAAAGCTACAAAGATATTGCGCCAGGTCAAGGGACCCTCAGGCGATAGCTGTGGACGCTCTGGTAACACCGTGGGTGTACCAGTCGGTGTATGTGTTCCCTTCTCTGCCTCTCTTACCCAGGGTAATGAGAATAATAAGAAGGAGAGGAGTAAGAGCTATACTCATTGTTCCGGGTTGGCCAAGAAGAGCTTGGTAACCAGAACTCCAAGAAATGATCTCAGAGGACCCATGGCCTCTGCCGCTCAGACAGGACCTGCTGCAGCAGGGGGCCTGTCTGTTCCAAGACGTACCGCGGATGCGTTTGACGGCATGGCGGTTGAACGCCGGATCCTGAAGGAAAAGGGCATTCCGGAGGAAGTTATCCCTACGCTATTTAAAGCTAGGAAAGAAGTGAACGCAAACCATTATCACCGCATATGGTGGAAATATGTTGCGTGCTGTATGGCCAGGAAGGCCCCAAAGGAGAAATGTCAGCTAGGTCGATTTCTGCACTTCCTACAGTCAGAGGTGACTATGGGCCTAAAATTGGGTTCCATGAAGGTCCAGATTTCGGCTCTATCGATTTTCTCCCAAAATAGAACTGGCTTCACTGCCTGAAGTTCGGACTTTTGTTAAGGGAGTGCTGCATAGTCAGCCCCCGTTTGTGCCTCCAGTGGCACCGTGGGATCTCAACGTAGTGTTGGATTTCCTGAAGTCGCATTGAGTTGAGCCACTTAAATCCGTGGAGCTACAATACCTCACGTGGAAAGTGGTCATGCTGTGGGCCTTGGCGTCGGCCAGGCGTGTATCAGAATTGGCGGTTTTGTCATGCAAAAGCCCTTATCTGTATTTTATATGGATAAGGCGGAATTGAGGACTCGTTCCCAATTCCTTCCTAAGGTGGTATCAGTTTTTCATGTGAACCAACCTATTGTGTTGCCTGCGGCTACTTGGGACTTGGAGGATTCCAAGTTTTCTGGACGTAGTCAGGGCCCTGAAAATATATGTTTCCAGGACGGCTGGAGTCAGAAAGACTGACTCGCTATTTATCCTGTATGCACCCAACAAGCTGGGTGCTCCTGCTTCTAAGCAGACTATTGCTCGCTGGATCTGTAGCACGATTCAACTTGCACATTCTGCGGCTGGACTGCCGCACCCTAAATCTGTAAAAGCCCATTCCACGAGGAAAGTGGGCTCTTCTTGGGCGGCTGCCCGAGGGGTCTCGGCTTTACAAATTTGCCGAGCTGTTACTTGGTCGGGGTCAAACACTCTTGCAAGAGTCTACAAGTTTGATACCCTGACTGAGGAGGACCTAGAGTTTGCTCATTCGGTGCTGCAGAGTCATCCGCACTCTCCCGCCCGTTTGGGAGCTTTGGTATAATCCCCATGGTCCTTACGGAGTCCCCAGCATCCACTTAGGACGTTAGAGAAAATAAGATTTTACTCGCCGGTAATCTATTTCTATATCTATCACGAGTTATACGGTGTGATTGGTGTGGCTGGTATGAGTCTTACCCGGGATTCAAAATCCTTCCTATTTGTGTCAGCTCTTCCGGGCACAGTATCCTAACTGAGGTCTGGAGGAGGGTCTTAGTGGGAGGAACCAGTGCACACCAGGTAGTCCTAAAGCTTTCTTTAGTTGTGCCCAGTCTCCTGCGGAGCCGCTAATCCCCATGGTCCTTACGGAGTCCCCAGCATCCTCTACGGACTACGAGAAATAGATTTACCGGTGAGTAAAATCTTATTTCCTCTAACGTCCTAGAGGATGCTGGGACTCCGTAAGGACCATGGGGAATAGACGGGCTCCGCAGGAGACTGGGCACTCTAAAAGAAAGATTAGGTACTATCTGGTGTGCACTGGCTCCTCCCTCTATGCCCCTCCTCCAGACCTCAGTTTTAGACTGTGCCCAGAGGAGAATGGGTGCACTGCAGGGATCTCTCCTGAGTTTCCTGCTTAGAAAGCATTTTTGTTAGGATTTTTTCTCTTTTTCAGGAAGCACTGCTGGCAACAGGCTCCCTGCATCGAGGGACTGAGGAGAGAGGAGCAGACCTACTTAAATGATAGGCTCTGCTACCTCGGCTACTGGACACCATTAGCTCCAGAGGGAGTGAACACAGGTTCGTCCTGGGCGTTCACCCCAGAGCCGCGCCACCGTTCTCCTCACAGAGCCAGAAGAAACGAAGACAGAAGACGTCTCAGGCGGCAGAAGCCTTCGGTGCTTCACTGAGGTAACGCACAGCACCGCAGCTGTGCGTCATTGCTCCCATACACCTCACACACTCCGGTCACTGTAAGGGTGCAGGGCGCAGGGGGGGCGCCCTGGGCAGCAATAAAACACCTCTCCTATGGCAAAAGTCTATATACATGTACAGGTGGGCACTGTACATGTATATAAAAGAGCCCAAGCCATATTTTAGTAAGTTTGAGCGGGACAGAAGCCCGCCGCCGAGGGGGCGGGGCTTCTCCCTCAGCACTCACCAGCGCCATTTTCTCTCCACAGCACCGCTGAGAGGAAGCTCCCCGGACTCTCCCCTGCTTGACACACGGTGAAAGAGGGTTTTAAAGTAGAGGGGGGGGGCACATATTTGGCGATTATACATTACAGCAGCGCTACTGGGTAAACATTCTGTGTTTTTTCCTGGGTCATATAGCGCTGGGGTGTGTGCTGGCATACTCTCTCTCTGTCTCTCCAAAGGGCCTAGGGGGGAACCTGTCTTCAGATAAGAGATTCCCTGTGTGTGTGGAGTGTGTCAGTACGTGTGTGTCGACATGTCTGCGGTAAAAGGCTCTCCTAAGGAAGAGATGGAGCAAGTGTGTGTGTGTGTGGTGTCTCCGTCGACAACGCCGACACCTGATTGGATATGTGAAATTAAGTGCTAAGATGAGTTTATTACACAAAAGATTAGAGAACAGACAGGGAATCTACCCATGTCTGTCCCTATGTCACAGAGACCTTCAGAGTCTCACAACGCTCACTATCCAAAATAATGAACACTGATATCGACACGGAGTCTGACTCCAGTGTCGACTACGATAATGCAAAGTACAGCCAAGACTGGCTGAAAAGTATTCAATATATGATTATTGTAATAAAAGATGTTTTGCATATCACTGATGACTCATCTGTCCCTGACACAAGGGTACACATGTTTAAGGGGAAGAAAGCTGAGGTAAATTTCCCTCCTCTCATGAAGAAAAAGAGCGGGAATCTCCAGACAAGAAGCTGCAGCTTCCCAAAAAGAATTCTCAGGGAGTATCCTTTCCCTGATGGGGCCAGGATACGATGGGAATCTTCCCCTAGGGTGTACAAGGCATTGACACGTTTACCCAAAAAGGTAGCGCTGACTTAACAGCTATCCTCAGGGATCCTGCAGATAGCATGCAGTAAAAGTACTTTGAAGTCCATTTACACACATTCTGGTACACTACTCAGACCGGCGATTGTGTCGGCATGGGTTTATAGCGCTGTAGTAGCGTAGACAGATACCTTATCAGCGGAGATTGAAACCCTAGATAAGGATGCCATGTTATTGTCCCTAGTATATATGTATATATATATATATTTATATGTAAAAGATGTTGTCTTTATATATATATATATATATATATATATATATATATATATATATATATATAAGACATGCCCAAAGAGACGTTGGTCTACTGGGTTCTAGAGTCAACGCTATGTCGATTTCTGCTAGACGTGTCCTGTGGAACATGCAATGGACAGGTGATGCCGACTAAAAGAGGCATATGGAGGGTTTACCTTACAAGGCTGAGGAATTGTGTGGAGAAGGGCTCTCGGACCTGGTCTCCACAGCTATAGCTGGTAATTCTGATCTTTTGCCTTATATTCCCTCACAGACTAAGAAAGCACGACATTATCAAATGCAGTCCTTTCGGTCGCAGAACAACAAGAAAGTATGAGGAGCGTCCTTTCTTACCAGAGGTAAGGGCACAGGGCACAGCTAGTTCCCAGGAACAGAAGTCCTCCCCGGCCTCTACTACATCCACCGCATGACGCGGGAGCTCCGCTAAGTGAGTCCGTCCCAGGGGGAGCACGTCTTCGACTCTTCAGCCACATCTGAGTTCACTCACAGGTGGATCCCGGGGCAATAAAAATTGTTCTCAGGTTTACAAAGGAATTCGAAAGGTGCCTCCTCGCCGGTTTTCCTTATCGGACCTACCGGCTTCTCCCCCAGAAAGGGAGATTATATTAAATACAATTCACACATTGTATCTCCAACAGGTGGTGCTCAAGGTTCCCCTCCTGCAACAAGGAAGGGGATATTACTCAACCTTGGCTGTAGTCCTGAATCCGTACGGTTCGGTCAGACCTATTTAAAATTAAAATCTCTGAACCTATACTGGAAAAGGTTCAAATTTAAAGTGGAATCGCTCAGAGCGATCATGGCCAGCCTGGAAAGGGGGATTTGATGGTGTATCTAGACATAAAGGCTGCATACCTTCATGTTCCCATTTATCCACCCCATCAGGCGTACCTGAGAATTGCGGTACAGTATTGTCATTACCAATTTCAGGGTAATTGGCGGAAATGATGGTGCTCCTACGCAAGCAAGGAGTCACAGTTATCCCATACTTGGACGATCTCCTATAAGGGCGAGATCAAAAGAGCAGTTGTTGAACAGCGTGTCACTTTCGCTGAAGGTGTCACAGTAACACGGCTGGATTCTCAATATCCCGATATCCAGTTGGTTCCTATGACTAGTCTGCCCTTCTTGGGTATGATTCTGGATACGGACCAGAAAGGGGTTTACCTTCAGATAGAGAAGGCCCAGGAACTCATGACTCTGGTCAGGAACTTATTGAAACCAAGACAGGTGTCAGGGCATCACTGCACCCGAGTCCGGGGAAAATCATTCCCTTCGGCAGGTTCCATGCGAGGACTTTCAAATGGGACCTACTGGACAAGTGGTCCGGGTCACATCTACAGATTCATCAGTTGATCACCCTCTCCCCCAGGGCCAGGGTATCTCTCCTGTGGTGGCTGCAGGGTGCTCACCTTCTATAGGGCCGCAGGTTTGGCATTCAGGACTGGATCCTGGTGACCACGGACGCGAGCCTCGGGGAGCAGTTGGGGAGCAGTCACACAGGGAAAAATAAAATTTCCAAGGTTTTTGGTCAAGTCAAGGGACTTGTCTTCACATCTTGGAACTAAGGGCCATATACAACGCCCTACGTCAGGCGGAGACCCTACTTCGCGACCAACCGGTTCTGATCCAGTCAGACAACGTCACCGCAGTAGCTCATGTAAACCGCCAAGGTGGCACAAGGAGCAGAGTGGCGATGGCGGAAGCCACCAGAATTCTTCGCTGGGCGGAGAATCATGTAAGCGCATTGTCAGCAGTGTTCATTCCGGGAGTGGACGACTGGGAAGCAGACTTCCTCAGCGGACACGACCTACGTCCTGGAGAGTGGGCACTTCATCAGGAAGTCTTAGCACAGATTGCAATTCGGTGGAGACTGCCACTGATAGACATGATGGCGTCCCGCCTCAACACAAAGCCGCTGAGTTATTGCGCCAGGTCAAGAGACCCTCAGGAAGTAGCTGTGGACGCCCTAGTGACACCGTGGGTGTTCCAGTCGGTCTATGTGTTTACTCCTCTTCCTCTCATACCCAAGGTGTTGAGGATAGTAAGAAAAAGAGGAGTGAGAACAATTCTCATTGTTCCAGATTGGCCACGGAGGACCTGGTATCCAGATCTGCAGGAAATGCTCACAGAGAATCCGTGGCCTCTTCCTCTAAGACAGGACCTGATGCAACAGCGCTTTTCGTGTTATTTAAATAGATTTTTCAGTTAATATAGGCGCTTGAAGCAGATTTTGTCCTAGTTCAGTGTCTTTTCCTCTAAGACAGGACCTGCTGCAGCAGGGGCCCTGTCTGTTCCAAGACTTACCGCGGCTGCGTTTGACGGCATGGCGGTTGAACGCAGGATCCTAGCGGAAAAGGGTATTCCGGAGGAGGTCATTCCTACCCTAATTAAGGCTAGGAAGGAATTGACATCAAAACATTATCACCGAATATGGCGAAAATATGTTTCCTGGTGTGAGGCCAGGAATGCTCCTACGGGGGAATTCCTTTTGGGCCGTCTGCTTCACTTCCTTCAAACTGGAGTGAACTTGGGCCTGAAATTAGGATCGATAAAGGTTCAAATTTCGGCCTTATCCATTTTCTTCCAAAAAGAATTGGCTTCTCTTCCTGACTACTGCATATTCAGCCTCCTTTTGTACCGCCGGTGGCGCCTTGGGACCTTAACGTGGTGTTACGGTTCCTTAAGTCACATTGGTTTGAACCACTTAAGACAGTGGAGTTGAAATATCTCACCTGGAAGGTGGTCATGTTGTTAGCCTTGGCTTCGGCTAGGCGAGTTTCGGAATTGGCGGCTTTATCACCTATAAGCCCCTATCTGATTTTCCATATGGATAGAGCGGAATTGCGGACCCGTCCTCAATTCCTGCCTAAGGTGGTCTCATCCTTTCATATGAACCAACCTATTGTCGTGCCTGTGGCTACGCGTGACTTGGAGGATTCCGAGTCCCTTGATGTGGTCAGGGCTTTGAAAAGTTACGTGGCCAGAACGGCTAGGATCTGAAAAACAGAAGCACTGTTTGTCCTGTATGCAGCCAACAAGGTTGGCGGCCCTGCTTCAAAGCAGACTATTGCTCGCTGGATCTGTAACACGATTCAGCGGGCACATTCTATGGCAGGATTGCCGTTACCTAAATCGGTTAAGGCCCATTCCACTAGGAAGGTGGGCTCTTCTTGGGCAGCTGCCCGAGGGGTCTCGGCACTACAGCTGTGCCGAGCTGCTACTTGGTCGGGGTCAAATACCTTTGCAAAGTTCTATAAGTTTGAAGTAAAGGGTAAATACTGGCTGCTTTATTTTTACACTGCAATTTAGATTTCAGTTTGAACACACCCCACCCACGTCTAAAGGGGTATACACACTAGACGATTTAAGTGGACAATATGCACAATAAAGATATTATCTTGCATTTCGTCAAGTGCGTATGCACGATGACGATGCGCTGAACATGCAGTCCAGTTTAGGCTATATCTTTCATGACTGCATGTTCAGGGATGGGAGGGGTGAAGTCACTGAACAAGGGGGGTAATTCCAAGTTGATCGCAGCAGGATTTTTGTTAGCAATTGGGCAAAACCATGTGCACTGCAGGAGGGCAGATAAAACATGTGCAGAGAGAGTTAGATTTGGGTGGGGTGTGTTCAATCTGCAATCTAATTTTCAGTGTAGAAATAAAGCAGCCAGTATTTACCCTGCACAGAAACAAAATAACCCACCCAAATCTAACTCTTTCTGCACATGTTATATCTGCCTCCCCTGCAGTGCACATGGTTTTGTCCAATTGCTAAAAAAAAATCCTGCTGCGATCAACTTGGAATTACCCCCAATATTGTTCACTTTAACGTTTAGTGTGTATGCACTTTATCTTTCATTCTGCAGATGGGGACATTTCAAGGGAAATCTTAATCTTTATTGGTTCAAAATCATCTAGTGTGTTCCTGCCTTTACTCTCTCTGCACATGTTACATCTGCCCCACCTGTAGTGCAACATGGTCTTGCTCAATTGCTTACTTTTTTGGTTGCTAACAAACCTGAATAAGGCCCATGGTGCCAGAAATATTAAGAGCACACTCTGCTAGCAACTTCTTGGGCAGAGGGCTCAGGCCTTTAGTGGCAGAACTTTGCAAGGCAAAGTGATGGCGTCCTCCTGAGGTGCAAGAAGAAATGTGTGTAAAGTCCGTTGTTTGGGTGCCCTAGTCGCTTCTTTAGACTGGTTTAGCAGCTTTACGTCGCTAAACCCAGTGCTTTTAGGCGCATCAATTTTAGAAACAATTGAGTGGCTCCATCTGGCACCTATTCGTATATGTACCCAACACAGGGCGGGCAAATCAATTGAATCTCCACCAATGAGTTGTCAAGGCTGATGAGCTGTATTTATGAGAACGGTTACAAAGTAATCTGTATTTTAACATATTATGGGGTCAGTCCAATTACCTGTGGAGGGTGCAAGCATCTTGTACCCCTCGCAGCCTGATATCAGCCTCAGTTCACACAAATCTGCTGTTTTGTGAGAGTTCAGGCTGCCATAAAGTGCCTCTTTTGCCGCACTAACTCGCACCTGCAATGTATCCGTGGGTAATTGGATTGACCCAAAAGAATTAAGAAACCATTAGTGAATCAGCTGTGGCACAAGTTATTTATTTTCTCATTTTATAAATGTTTTAATTTTTTGTTGGAAAGGGAAATGCTGGTGTAGGCTATTTTTACATTGTTCAGCCATTTACAATATGCAGACACAGTTTACACACTAGGCGATATTGTAAACAATAGCGCCTATGGTGTATGCCAGGAGCGATGCCCGTTGTGCTCTTTCGTGGGTCGTTAACGACCCCCGCTGTCGGCTGTATATGTAGCTCAATCTCACAATATCGTCAGAAACTGCATGTTCAGGCTGGCACGGCATGACGTCACTGCGATATCGCTTGCACAGTGTGTGTGCACTATGTTGGCGGCCCAGGAGGGGAGGGGAAACACTATGCAATGTTGCTCATGGAGCGTATTGCCTAGTGTGTACTCACCTTTAGTCATGCTGCACTTGGTTTATTAGTTATGTCACATATGCTGTTTCTGTCATCTTAATTATGCAACGCCAAAATATTTTAGGTGTGGCATGAACAAGTTCAAAGCTTAAAATATGAGTAAGTATTAGATTATATTTAGATCATATTTATCAGTGATTATAAGCTGCCTTAAGGAAACTATTAGTGCCTAATATATTTATTAATAAGACTGTTTATGTGTAATAGTTTGAAGTGATTAATTTGTCCATAATGGATGATGGGTTACACCTGGATATCTATTGAAACTGGTAGCCTCCCATTTTTTAAGCATTGTGTTTCACTTTGTCCATGTACTGAGTAAGGGAACATGTTCCTGGTTGAAAGGTAAGTGTTATAGGACCGAAATATTGACTATCTTCAGACATTACCTGTGACCTCTATACTTTGCACTTTTGGGTCAGTCCCACTCCCATTGCATCTGTGATTCAGTGCGACAACAACCGCGTTTTATGGCAGCCGGAACTTGCAGAAAACTTTTGAGCGGATTCGGGCAGAAATCGTACCATGACGGGTGCGAGATGTGGTGCCGTTGCTGATGTTGAAACGCCATAGCACCTCACACCTAGTTGAATTTACCTCTTTGTATGTAATAAAACCAGCTTTTTTGACATTTTAGATTCAATGGTGAGTGCCCTCCACATATATAGGTGCCACTCACGGCATGCAATAACAATCAATAACATAGGAGACTTCCTTAGCGCTACGTTTTAATTTCTATTCAGAAATTTTCATCAGGAGTACAAAATACATGTGTAACAGGCTTACTTTGTAACCCCTATAGCAGACACAAGTGCACAATCACTTCCCTCCCGGAATCTCTGCCGTACGAGTCACACTTAGTCGAACCCAGACTGTTATTTATTCATCTTGCATGCCGTGAGTGCCACCTTGTTATCTATTGCTATACTTTACCATTGGAATATCTCAGTTTATACAGTCAAATTTTGCTGTGGTGCGCTCCCTGGGTTACTAGGGCAATATTCAATCTTCAGACGTGTTAGGCTCTGTTGAGTATATTCTTAGTTCGGCAAAGATTCCCCACTCCAATTCACACGATTTTACCCAAAAGATAGAAAAGAGAGCGATATAGTGAAGTATAGTCAGATTCAGTTATACTTATATGAATGGGATTATTCAAACAAATGGAGTCCCAATGAATGGGCGGACCCACGTACCAGATTTTGTGGGGTGTCAGTAGTGCCCACCCAAATACGCCTGTGGTATTACTTCCACTGCTTTCTGGTAGTTTTCCTCAGAGATTCTTCACCAATTCACCTCTCCATTCAGAGTTAAATCCCTCACTCACCTCCTATTCTCCCACATTGGAATATCTGTCTAATATATATATATATATATATATATATATATATATATATATCTCCAACAAATGGACCGGCACTCATATAATGAAACAAATCAATAGGCCCGGTGCCCTCCACGGCAGAAAAAGCAAACACACATGTACAAGAGAGGCGGCACTCACGGCTGGTAGAATCAAGAATAAACGACACCACAAGCCCCTTGTGTCGTTTATTCTTGATTCTACCAGCCGTGAGTGTCGCCTCTCTTGTACATGTGTGTGTGTGTGTGTGTGTATATATATATATATATATATATATATTGTGACAAGAACACTGGGATAGTGTTTGAGGGCAGGTATATTTGTCCCAGGTTCTTGTCTTACATGTTTTAGAAAATGTTAACTTCTAGGAAAAATGCTTTTTGTTTTGTCTGAACCTTTTCAGTTTGCTGTAAAAGCTGGGTAAAGGCTCTGAGAGAGAGATAAGGCGAGTTCTAGACATTGGGCCCAGTTCGGGTCTTTGGCCTCACAGAGGGCTAATCAGGGTTTCAGCTGTGTAAGAGTGATATAGTGCTTCTAACCTGATTAGTATGGGCAGACTGCCTGGGAAGGCTGCAGGATCTGTGTGTGAGACACGCTTTCTGATGCAAGTAAGCTATACAGTATGTACTGAAGAACTCTGTGTTTTGTTTAGTGACAGTTAGGAACATCTTATGTTTAGTTAGTGCCGGACAGGCAAGGTATTTTTATTTTGGGGTTTGTTTTATTTTCTGTTTCAATAAAACTGGCCGGGGTCAGTTGTACCAGAAACTGGACTTGTGTTGTTCCTCAGCTGCTGCGGGCTGCCATATTCCCCAGGAAAAGGCACCTTGCACCCCTACAGTGTTACAATATATATATATCTATCTGCGTGTATGTGTATCTCTATCTATTGATACAGTTATATATACATACACACAACCATAACGTTAAAACCACTGACAGGTGAAGTGAATAACTTGTACAAGGGCACCTGTCAGGAGATGGCATATATCAGGCAGCAAGTCTGGGCCTGATTCAGAGGTGGACGCAGTTGCGAGGATATGCCAAAGGCTGAGCCGCAGGGATTTGTACAGAGATGCCGACTGACTGTCTTAAATCTACCTCTTGTGTACATATGGTCTGATTCATGCTTGCATGCTATTGCAGCTGTGATTTTCATAGTTGTGGATGTGCGAAAAAATACTAATTGAACAACCGCCACAACTTGTAATGAGACGCCCACCAGGGCCATTGCGGCTATCCACAGCTGTGTACACATATTCAGCATCTGATGCGGGATCTTGCAAACATTGTCTCCCTGTCTGAGTGTATGGTTGCACCGCATTGGCGCTGTAACTAAGATGCTGGATATGTGTAATGTTCATATGTGATTGCAGACTCTGCTTAAGACACTCCCTGAAAACAGCCTAACCACACCTGTGTTTTTGTTATCCCTCTCCGCACCTGTGTTGTTGTTATCCCTCCCCGTTACCTCTGCAAAACGGTCGCTTCCTATCAGTCACTTGTGAATGAATTCTCAGTGCATCTATAATGGCAATTAAAATGCCTCACGTGTGCATTGCAGGTGAGACGTATGTGCAGACCAATGATAATCACCCAAATGCAACAAAATTGTAATAGTGTGCTAGTATGAAACAGACCCAGAATAGATGCAACATTGGTTGCAACATCAGATCTCTGAACAACTTATGGTTGCTCAGAATTTCAGTCGCAAGAAATTACATCTGCATAAGAATTCGCAGTCGCAAGCTGTGTGTTGTCCACATGCACAGTACAATAATAATCTCTCATCTGTACAAACATCTGCATTGCAAACACTTTGTGTCCACCTCTGAATCATGTCCTCAGTTCTTGAAATGAATGTGTTGGATGCAGGAAAAATGGGCAAGTGTAAGGATCTCAGCAACTTTGTCAAGGGCCAGATTGGGATGGCTAGATGAGCATCTCCAAAACAGGTCTTGTGGAGTGTTCCTGGTATGCAGTGGTTAGTGGTCCAAAGAAGGACAACCGCTGACCTGGCAGCAGGGTCATGGGCACCCAAGGCTTATTTGAGCATGCACCCTGACAGAGACCAGCCTCTTATGAACACTTCCACTTTCCTTTCTGGGATCTTCATAATTTATAAGCTTACACAATCCCCAAGTGGTTGAGCTTCTTTACACAGTGGGGGTACTTGTGTCCCTTGCTGGCGTTGTGGGCCTCCAGATGCTACATCTTGGAGGTGCAGGTCAGAGAACGGGCGATTGCAGTACTCGCACTGGTATGGCTTCTGACTGTGACAGACTGAGCAATCATACCCTTCCTTTTATACTGGTGAAGGGACCCCTGCTCTGCCCTCCACTCTGATGCTGCCCCCAGCACTGTGACATGGCCAATAAGGTTATATGAAACATTAAAACTCCCAAGTTGTGATTCAAATTTCAAATGCTCCAAATACACTTTGGTGTCTGAATCAGAACTTGGGCATGCAGACTGCAATTGCTCATTGTCTGCCATGCCTATTAATGATTTCAGTCTGACATTGCTGTCATTTTGGGACTGCATTACTGAACATTGGCCTTGGTAAATTGAATGGGATTTTTGAATTCCAGAAAAGGTCAAGATTAGGGGGTATAAAGTGTGCGCCTAAAAGTTTTTTTGCAGCCTCAGTAAATCCATATGCAATCAAAAGAACACCAACAGGATTCCCTCTAAGATGCTAAATCTTAATATAGTAACATATTATAATAACATAAAATGATAAAAATATATTCTGTAGCAGAATGATACTTTGTATATTTTTGTAGTTTTTTTTTTAAATTGTTTATTTACTTTTCAGGTTATAAGGGACAACAATGTCCCCCACAGTGTGGGGAGAATATATCCATAAAACAACAACAACATATATAGAATAAAAATACAACCTTAATAAAGGGGTCATGGGGTTCCCAGAGTAAAAAACATTACACCGATAATAAAAGAAATAAAGAAGTAGACATCGTGAGTAACAGAAGCAGACCATTTAAAGAGGAACCAAATAATAGTCTCGTAATTGTACAAGTAAAGAACGGAAGGGTGAAGAAAAGGCAAGAGAAGAAGAGAGGGGGGAAAGAAGGGGAAGGTATAGAGGAGAGGGGAAAGAGACAGAGGTGGAGGATCCGCCGGTACGTCTCCATACATAACAAATTCAACTCGCAAAACTAATGCAAAGTTTGAGGAAGTAGCCGAGATACACGATAAGTTAATATAAAGAATGTCCTCAGAGCTACTCGATAAGTTAGGGGTTTACTATTTTTGTAGTTTTGATGCTTCCCTTGGGAATCTGCGTGATATGAAACCACACTTTTGAGAAGTGGTAGTGTAGTTTAAAGTTGAGAGGATCCAGACCCTCCTTTACACTGGACTCTTATGCCTAAAGGACATTGGGCCTAAATCAGATCTGATCACTGCTGTGCGTTTTCGCACAGCGGGCGATCAGATACGAAACGCGTATGAGCCGCAATGCGACGGCACATCGGACGGCTTCTACGGGTATCGGCGGTTATCGACTGGATGGTGCGAAGGATCCATTCGCAAGGTGATTAACAGGAAAAGGCCGTTTGTGGGTGGCAACTAAATGTTTTCAGGGAGTGTCCGGAAAAATGCAGGCGGGCCCAAGCGTTTTCAGGGAGGGTGTGTGACGTCAGCTCCGGCCCCGATCAGCAGGATTCAATCGCACTGGATAAGTAAGTCCTTTGCTATGCAGAGAATGCACAAACTGATTTTTGTTCAGCTCTGCAACACATAGGAACGCACACTTGCACAGCGATTTTACCCTCCGCCTGTAGGCGGCGACTATCTGATCATAGGGCAGCAAAAAACGCAGCCCAGTGATCAGATCTGAATTAGGCCCATTGCTACAAGGAAAAAACAACACTTCCACTACCTTTCTGGGACATTTAAGAATAGTACGGTACAGAATCTCCCCAACCATACCATTGCTCCTTTAAAAGCCTGGTTCTGGTACTGTTTCATTTGTGTTTAATTTTCTCATTATAAACACTTTATGTCTGGAAATTTCCATTTTTTTTATTACGTGGCTGTGAAGGACTAAAGCATGCGGATAGGAAGTCTTCACATCTACACAGATTGTATTCCTGCACAGTGAAGTTTACACAGCAGATACCCTAAAGGGTTTGTGAAACCCTGAATACTAAAGCTATCCTCTATTTTTTGATCATTACATACTGTATAACAAATATTGAACCTGATTCAAAGTTGTAGGCTATTGCACATCCACAAGGAAGCAGCTGTGCAATATTGTGCGGCTAGTATGCAATTACAAGCAGGAGGCGTCTGTGAGAAGTGAAAACCGATGAAACCCAGGGGCTCTTTAAATCTGGGCTAAACATATTTAGGCATTACACTTGTTTTCCAGCCTTCTCATTGAATGGGACATTAGAACAATATGTAAATATTATTGTTATCAGGGTGTGAAAAAAATAAATGATTTAAAAAAATAAAAAAAGATTTTTGATTAAAATCAGATTTCTCTAACGTCCTAAGTGGATGCTGGGGACTCCGTAAGGACCATGGGGAATAGCGGCTCCGCAGGAGACTGGGCACAAAAGTAAAGCTTTAGAACTACCTGGTGTGCACTGGCTCCTCCCCCCATGACCCTCCTCCAAGCCTCAGTTAGATTTTTGTGCCCGAACGAGAAGGGTGCACACTAGGTGGCTCTCCTGAGCTGCTTAGTGAAAAGTTTAGTTTTAGGTTTTTTATTTTCAGTGAGACCTGCTGGCAACAGGCTCACTGCATCGAGGGACTAAGGGGAGAAGAAGCGAACTCACCTGCGTGCAGAGTGGATTGGGCTTCTTAGGCTACTGGACATTAGCTCCAGAGGGACGATCACAGGCCCAGCCATGGATGGGTCCCAGAGCCGCGCCGCCGGCCCCCTTACAGAGCCAGAAGACAGAAGAGGTCCGGAAAATCGGCGGCAGAAGACGTCCTGTCTTCAACAAGGTAGCGCACAGCACTGCAGCTGTGCGCCATTGCTCTCAGCACACTTCACACTCCGGTCACTGAGGGTGCAGGGCGCTGGGGAGGGGGGCGCCCTGAGACGCAATAAAACACCTTGGATGGCAAAAAATGCATCACATATAGCTCCTGGGCTATATGGATGAATTTAACCCCTGCCAGAATACATAGAAAAACGGGAGATAAGGCCGCCGATAAGGGGGCGGAGCCTATCTCCTCAGCACACTGGCGCCATTTTCCCTCACAGCTCCGTTGGAGGGAAGCTCCCTGGCTCTCCCCTGCAGTCACTACACTACAGAAAGGGTTAAAAAAGAGAGGGGGGGCACTAATTACGCGCAGTATTAAAGATACAGCAGCTATAAGGGGAAAAACACTTATATAAGGTTATCCCTGTATATATATAGCGCTCTGGTGTGTGCTGGCAAACTCTCCCTCTGTCTCCCCAAAGGGCTAGTGGGGTCCTGTCCTCCATTAGAGCATTCCCTGTGTGTGTGCTGTATGTCGGTACGTTTGTGTCGACATGTATGAGGAGAAAAATGATGTGGAGACGGAGCAGATTGCCTGTAATAGTGATGTCACCCCCTAGGGGGTCGACACCTGAGTGGATGAACTGTTGGAAGGAATTACGTAACAGTGTCAGCTCTGTATAAAAGACAGTGGTTGACATGAGACAGCCGGCTACTCAGCTTGTGCCTGTCCAGACGTCTCATAGGCCGTCAGGGGCTCTAAAGCGCCCGTTATCTCAGATGGCAGATATAGACGCCGACACGGATACTGACTCCAGTGGCGACGGTGAAGAGACAAATGTGACTTCCAGTAGGGCCACACGTTACATGATTGAGGCAATGAAAAATGTTTTACACATTTCTGATAATACGAGTACCACCAAAAAGGGGTATTATGTTCGGTGAGGAAAAACTACCTGTAGTTTTCCTGAATCTGAGAAATTAAATGAGGTGTGTGATGATGTGTGGTTTCCCCCGATAACAACTGATAATTTCTAAAATGTTATTGGCATTATATTCTTTCCCGCCAGAGGTTAGGGTGCGTTGGGAAACACCCCCTAGGGTGGATAAAGCGCTCACACGCTTGTAAGAACAAGGGCTCTACCCTCTCCTGAGATGGCCGCCCTTAAGGATCCTGCTGATAGAAAGCAGGAGGGCATCCTAAAAGGTATTTACACACATACTGGTGTTATACTGCGACCAGCAATCGCCTCAGCCTGGATGTGCAGTGCTGGGTTGGCATGGTCGGATTCCCTGACTGAAAATATTGATACCCTAGATAGGGACAGTATATTATTGCCTATAGAGCATTTAAAAGATGCATTTCTATATATGCGTGATGCACAGCGGAATATTTGCCGACTGGCATCAAGTCTAAGTGCGTTGTCCATTTCTACCAGTAGAGGGTTATGGACACGACAGTGGTCAGGTGATGCGGATTCCAAACGGCATTTGGAAGGATTGCCTTATTAAGGGGAGGAGTTATTTGGGGTCGGTCTTTCAGACCTGGTGGCCACGGCAACAGCTGGGAAATCCACGTTTGTACCCCAGGTTGCCTCTCAACATGAGAAGACGCCGTATTATCAGGCGCAGTCTTTTCGTGGGCAAGCGGGCAAAAGGTTCCTCATTTCTGCCCCGTGACAGAGGGAGAGGAAAAAGGCTGCAGAAATCAGCCAGTTCCCAGGAACAGAAACCCTCTCCCGCCTCTGCCAAGCCCTCAGTATGACGCTGGGGCTTTACAAGCAGAATCAGGCACGGTGGGGGCCCGTCTCAATGAATTTCAGCGCGCAGTGGGCTCACTCGCAAGTAGACCCCTGGATCCTTCAGGTGATATCTCAGGGGTACAAATTGGAATTCGAGACGTCTCCCCCTCGCCGTTTCCTAAAGTCGGCTTTACCGATGTCTCCTTCTGACAGGGAGACAGTTTTGGAAGCCATTCACAAGCTGTATTCCCAGCAGGTGATAATCAAGGTACCCCTCCTGCAACAGGGAACGGGGTATTATTCCACACTGTTGTGGTACCGAAGCCGGACGGCTCGGTGAGACCGATTCTAAATCTAAAATCTTTGAACACTTACATACAGAGGTTCAAATTCAAGATTGAGTCACTCAGAGCAGTGATTGCGAACCTGGAAGAAGAGGACTACATGATGTCTCGGGACATCAAGGATGCTTACCTTCATGTCCAAATTTACCCTTCTCACCAAGGGTACCTCAGGTTTATGGTACAGAACTGTCACTATCAGTTTCAGACGCTGCCGTATGGATGGTCCACGGCACCCCGGGTCTTTACCAAGGTAATGGCCGAAATGATGATACTCCTTCGAAGGAAGGGAATTTTAGTTATCCCTTACTTGGACGATTCCCTGATAAGGGTAAGATCCAAGGTACAGTTGGAGGTCGGTGTAGCACTATCTCAGGTAGTGTTGCGGCAGCACGATTGGATTCTCAATATTCCAAAATCGCAGCTGATTCCGACGACTCGTCTTCTGTTCTTAGGGATGATCCTGGACACAGTTCAGAAAAAGGTGTTTCTCCCGGAGGAGAAAGTCAGGGAGTTATCCGAGCTAGTCGGGAACCTCCTATAACCGAGCCAAGTCTCAGTACATCAATGAGATGGTTCTGGGAAAAATGGTGGCTTCCTATGAAGCAATCCCATGCGGCAGATTCCACGCAAGAACTTTCCAGTGGGACCTGCTGGACAAATGGTCTGGGTCGCATCTTCAGATGCATCAGCGGATAACCCTGTCACCAAGCACAAGGGTGTCTCTCCTGTGGTGGTTGCAGAGTGCTCATCTTCTAGAGGGCCGCACATTCAGGACTGGGTCCTGGTGACCACGGATGCCAGCCTGCGAGGCTGGGGAGCAGTCGCACAGGGAAGGAATTTCCAGAGCTTATGGTCAAGCCTGGAGACATCACTTCACATAAATATCCTGAAGCTAAGGGCCATTTACAATGCTCTAAGCTCAGCAAGACCTCTGCTTCAAGGTCACCCGGAGTTGATCCATTCGGACAACATCACGGCAGTCACCCACGTAAACAGACAGGGTGACACAAGAAGCAGAAGGGAAATGGCAGAAGCTGCAAGGATTCTTCGCTGGGCGGAAAATCATGTGATAGCACTGTCAGCAGTATTCATTCCGGGAGTGGACAACTGGGAAGCAGACTTCCTCAGCAGACACGACCTCCACCCGGGAGAGTGGGGACTTCACCCAGAAGTCTTCCACATGTTTATAAAACTCGACAAGTATTGCGCCAGGTCAAGGGACCCTCAGGCAATAGCTGTAGACGCTCTGGTAACACAGTGGGTGTACCAGTCAGTGTATGTGTTCCCTCCTCTGCCTCTCATAACCAAGGTACTGAGAATTATAAGATGGAGAGGAGTAAGCACTATATTCGTGGCTCCGGATTGGCCAAGAAGGACTTGGTAACCGGAACTTCAAGAGATGCTCACGGAGGATCCGTGGCCTCTACCTGTAAGAAGGGACCTGCTCCAGCAAGGACCCTGTCTGTTCCAAGACTTACCGCGGCTGCGTTTAACGGCAGGGCGGTTGAACGTCGGATCCTGAAGGAAAAAGGCATTCCGGATGAAGTCATCCGTATCCTGATCAAAGCCAGGAAAGATATAACTGCAAAACATTATCACCGCATTTGGCGAAAATATGTTGCGTGGTACGAGGCCAGTAAGGCCCCGACGGAGGAATTTTCAACTAGGTCGATTCCTACATTTCCTGCAAACAGGAGTGTCTATGGGCCTGAAATGGGGGTCCATTAAGGTTCAAATTTCGGCCCTGTCAATTTTCTTCCAAAAAGAACTAGCTTCAGTCCCTGAAGTTCAGACGTTTGTGAAAGGGGTACTGTATATACAGCCTCCTTTTGTGCCTCCAGTGGCACCTTGGGATCTAAATGTAGTTTTTGGGTTCCAAAAGTCACATTGGTTTGAACCACTTAAATATGTGGAGTTAAAATATCTCACATGGAAAGTGGTCATGCTGTTGGCCCTGGCCTGGGCCAGGTGCGTGTCAGAATTGGCGGCTTTATCCTGTAAAAGCCCTCATCTGATTTTCCATTCGGACAGGGCGGAATTGAGGACTTGTCCTCAGTTTCTCCCTAAGGTGGTTTTCAGCGTTTCACCTGAATCAACCTATTGTGGTGCCTGCGGCTACTAGGGACTTGGAGGACTCCAAGTTGCTAGACGTTGTCAGAGCCCTGGAAATATAGGTTTCCAGGACGGCTGGAGTCAGAAAATCTGACTCGTTGTTTATTCTGTATGCACCCAACAAGCTGGGTGCTCCTGCTTCTAAGCAGACTATTGCTCGTTGGATTTGTAGTACAATTCAGCTTGCACATTCTGTGGCAGGCCTGCCACAGCCAAAATCTGTAAAAGCCCATTCCACAAGGAAGGTGGGCTCATCTTGGGCGGCTGCCCGAGGGGTCTCGGCTTTACAACTTTGCCGAGCAGCTACTTGGTCAGGAGCAAATACGTTTGTAAAATTCTACAAATTTGATACCCTGGCTGAGGAGGACCTGGAGTTCTCTCATTTGCTGCTGCAGAGTCATCCGCACTCTCCCGCCCGTTTGGGAGCTTTGGTATAATCCCCATGGTCCTTACGGAGTCCCCAGCATCCACTTAGGACGTTAGAGAAAATAAGAATTTACTTACCGATAATTCTATTTCTCGTAGTCCGTAGTGGATGCTGGGCGCCCATCCCAAGTGCGGATTGTCTGCAATACTGGTACATAGTTATTGTTACCCAAAAATCGGGTTATTGCTGTAGTGAGCCATCTTTTCTAGAGGCTCCTCTGTTATCATGCTGTTAACTGGGTTTAGATCACAAGTTATATGGTGTGATTGGTGTGGCTGGTATGAGTCTTACCCGGGATTCAAAATCCTTCCTTATTGTGTACGCTCGTCCGGGCACAGTATCCTAACTGAGGCTTGGAGGAGGGTCATGGGGGGAGGAGCCAGTGCACACCAGGTAGTTCTAAAGCTTTACTTTTGTGCCCAGTCTCCTGCGGACCCGCTATTCCCCATGGTCCTTACGGAGTCCCCAGCATCCACTACGGACTACGAGAAATAGAATTATCGGTAAGTAAATTCTTATTTTTTTTTATTTAAAACTTTTTTTTTTTTTATTTGAATTGTATTTTTATAAAAATGATAAAGTAAAATAAACAGTAAAAATAATAATACCAAGTTCTTTTATAATACTGTAACTTTAATATATTTCTCTATCGTCCTAAGTGGATGCTGGGGTTCCTGAAAGGACCATGGGGAATAGCGGCTCCGCAGGAGACAGGGCACAAAAAAGTAAAGCTTTTACCAGATCAGGTGGTGTGCACTGGCTCCTCCCCCTATGACCCTCCTCCAGACTCCAGTTAGATTTTGTGCCCGAACGAGAAGGGTGCAATCTAGGTGGCTCTCCTAAAGAGCTGCTTAGAGAAAGTTTAGCTTAGGTTTTTTACTTTACAGTGAGTCCTGCTGGCAACAGGATCACTGCAACGAGGGACTTAGGGGAGAAGTAGTGAACTCACCTGCGTGCAGAGTGGATTTGCTGCTTGGCTACTGGACACTAGCTCCAGAGGGACGATCACAGGTACAGCCTGGATGGTCACCGGAGCCGCGCCGCCGGCCCCCTTGCAGACGCTGAAGAGAGAAGAGGTCCAAAATCGGCGGCTGAAGACTCCTGAGTCTTCATAAAGGTAGCGCACAGCACTGCAGCTGTGCGCCATTTTCCTCTCAGCACACTTCACACAACAGTCACTGAGGGTGCAGAGCGCTGGGGGGGGCGCTCTGAGAGGCAAATAAAAACCTTATTAGAGGCAAAAAATACCTCACATATAGCCCACAGAGGCTATATGGAGATATTTAACCCCTGCCTAACTTCAAAAATAGCGGGAGACGAGCCCGCCGTAAAAGGGGCGGGGCCTATCTCCTCAGCACACAGCGCCATTTTCTCTCACAGAAAAGCTGGAGAGAAGGCTCCCAGGCTCTCCCCTGCACTGCACTACAGAAACAGGGTTAAAACAGAGAGGGGGGGCACTGATTTTGGCGATATTGTATATATATAAAAGATGCTATAAGGGAGAAACACTTATATAAGGTTGTCCCTATATAATTATAGCGTTTTTGGTGTGTGCTGGCAGACTCTCCCTCTGTCTCCCCAAAGGGCTAGTGGGTCCTGTCCTCTGTCAGAGCATTCCCGGTGTGTGTGCTGTGTGTCGGTACGTGTGTGTCGACATGTATGAGGACGATGTTGGTGAGGAGGCGGAGAAATTGCCTGTAATGGTGATGTCACTCTCTAGGGAGTCGACACCGGAATGGATGGCTTATTTAGAGAATTACGTGAGAATGTCAACACGCTGCAAGGTCGGTTGACGACATGAGACGGCCGACAATCTATTAGGACCGGTCCAGGCGTCTCAGAAACACCGTCAGGGGTTTTAAAAACGCCCATTTACCTCAGTCGGTCGACACAGACACGGACACTGAATACAGTGTCGACGGTGAATAAACAAACGTATTTCTCATTAGGGCCACACGTTAAGGGCAATGAAGGAGGTGTTACGTGTTTCTGATACTACAAGTACCACAAGAAAGGGTATTATGTGGGAGTGGAAAAAACTACCTGTAGTTTTTCCTGAATCAGATAAAATAAAATGAAGTGTGTGATGATGCGTAGGGTTACCCCGATAGCAAATATTGGCGTTATACCCTTTCCCGCCAGAAATTAGGGTACGTTGGGAAACACCCCTTAGGGTGATAAGGCGCTCACACGCTTATCAAGTGGCGTTACCGTCTCCAGATACGGCCGCCCTCAAGGAGCCAGCTGATAGGAAGCTGGAAAAATATCCTAAAAAGTATATACACACATACGGTGGTTATACTGCGACCAGCGATCGCCATCAGCCTGGAGATGCAGTGCTGGGTTGGCTTGGTCGGATTCCCTGACTGAAAATATTTTATTCATGTAGAGCATTTAATAGGATGCATTCTATATATATGTATGTGAGATGCACAGAGGGATATTTGCTCTCTGGCATCAAGATAAGTGCGTTGTCCATATCTCCCAGAAGATGTCAGGGACACGACAGTGGTCAGGTGATACAGATCCCATACGGCAGATGGAAGTATTGCTGTATAAAGGGAAGGAGTTATTTGGGGGTCGGTCCATCGGACCTGGGGACCACAGCAACAGCTGGGAAATCCAACCTTTTTTACCCCAAGTTACATCTCAGCTAAAAAAGACACCGTCTTTTCAGCCTCAATCTTTCCTTTCCCATGAGGGCATGCAGGCAAAAGGCCAGTCATATCTGCCCAGACATAGAGGTAAGGGAAGTAGACTGCAGCAGGCAGCCCTTTCCCAGGAAAAGAAGCCCTCCACCGCGTCTGCCAAGTCCTCAGCATGACGCTGGGGCCGTGCAAGCGGACTCAAGGTGGGGGGGTAGTCTCAAGAGTCTCAGGGCGCAGTGGGATCACTCGCAAGTTGACCCCTAGATCGTACGAGTATTATCCCAGGGGTAAAGATTGGAGAGTCGAGACATCTTCTCCTCGCAGGTTCCTGAAGTCTGCTTTACCAACGGCTCCCTCCGACAGGGAGGCAGCATTGGAAACAATTCACAAGCTGTATATCCAGCAGGTGATAATCAAAGTACCCCTCCTACGACAAGGAAAAGGGTATTATTTTTCCACACTATATTGTGGTACTGAAGCCAGACGGCTTGGTGACACATAGTCTAAATCTAAAATGTTTTGAACACTTACATAAAAGGTTCAAATCGAGATAAAGTCACTCAGAGCAGTGATAGCGAACCGGAAAAAAGGGGACTATATGGTGTCCCTGGACATCAAGGATTACCTCCATGTCCAAATTTTGTCCTTCTCATCAAGGGTACCTCTGGTTCGTGGTACAGAACTGTCAATATCAGTTTCAGACGATGCCGTTTGAATTATCCACGGCACCCCGGGCCTTTTTACCAAGGTAATGGCCGAAAAGATGTTTCTTCAAAGAAAAAAGGCATCTAAATTATCCCTTACTTGCACGACCTAAAAAGGGCAAGTTCCAGAGAACAGTTGGAGGTCGGAAGAGCACTATCTAAAGTAGTTCTTCGACGGCACGACTGGATTCTAAATATTCCAAGAATCGCAGCTGTTTTCCGACGATACGTCTGCTGTTCCTAGGGATGATTCTGGACACGGTTCAGAAAAAGGTTTTTCTTCCCGAGGAAAAAGCCAAGGAGTTATCCGACCTGTCAGGAACCTCCTAAAACCAGGAAAGGTGTCTGTACATCAATGCACAAGAGTCCTGGGAAAAATGGTGGCTTTTTACGAAGCAATTCCATTCGGCAGATTCCATGCAAGAATTTTCCAAAGGGATCTGTTGGACAAATGGTCAGGGTCGCATCCTCAGATGCACCTGCGAATAACCCTGTCGCCAAGGACAAGGGTATATCTTCTGTGGTGGTTGCAAAAGGCTCATCTATTGGAGGGCCGCAGATTCGGCATACAGGATTTGATCCTGGTGACCACGGACGCCAGCCTGAGAGGTTGGGGAGCAGTCACACAAGGAAGAAACTTCCAGGGGGTATGGACGAACCTGGAAAAGTCTCTTCACATAAACATTCTGGTACTAAGAGCAATCTAAAATGCTCTAAGCCAGGCGGAACCACTCCTGCAAGGAAAACCGGTGTTGATTCAGTCGGACAACATCACGGCGGTCGCCCATGTAAACAGACAGGGCGGCACAAGAAGCAGGAGTGCAATGGCAGAAGCTGCCAAGATTCTTCGCTGGGCGGAGAATCACGTAATAGCACTGTCAGCAGTGTTCTTCCCGGGCGTGGACAACTGGGAAGCAGACTTCCTCAGCAGACACGATATTCACCCGGGAGAGGGGGGTCTTCATCCAGAAGTCTTCCACATGCTAATAAACTGTTGGGAAAGACCAATGGTAGACATGATGGCGTCTCGCCTCAACAAGAAACTGGACAAGTATTGCGCCAGGTCAAGAGATCCACAGGCAATAGCTGTGGACGCACTGGTAACACCTTGGGTGTACAAATCAGTATATGTGTTTCCTCCTCTGCCTCTCATACCAAAGGTATTGAAGATTATACGGTGAGGAGGAGTAAGAACAATACTAGTGGCTCCGGATTGGCCAAGAAGGACTTGGTACCCGGAACTTCAAGAGTTGGTCACGGACGACCCGTGCCCTCTACTTCTGAGAAGGGACCTGCTACAACAGGGTCCCTGTCTCTTTCAAGACTTACCGCGGCTGCGTTTGACGGCATGGCGGTTGAACGCCAGATCCTAAAAGGGAAAGGCATTCCAGAAGAAGTCATTCCTACCTTGATTAAGGCAAGGAAGGAAGTCACCGCGAAACATTATCACCGCATTTGGCGAAAATATGTCGCGTGGTGCGAGGATCGGAGTGTTCCGACGGAGGAATTTCAACTGGGTCGTTTCCTACATTTCCTACAATCAGGATTGTCTATGGGTCTCAAATTGAGATCTATTAAGGTTCAAATTTCGGCCCTGTCAATATTCTTCCAAAAAGAATTGGCCTCAGTTCCTGAGGTACAGACTTTTGTTAAAGGAGTACTGCATATACAGCCTCCTGTGGTGCCTCCGGTGGCACCGTGGGATCTAAATGTAGTTTTAGATTTCCTCAAATCCCATTGGTTTGAACCATTGAAAAAGGTGGATTTTAAATATCTCACATGGAAAGTGACTATGTTACTGGCCCTGGCTTCCGCCAGGAGAGTATCTGAATTGGCGGCTTTATCTTATAAAAGCCCTTATCTAATCTTCCATTCGGATAGGGCAGAACTGAGGACTCGTCCGCATTTTCTCCCTAAGGTGGTATCAGCGTTTCACCTGAACCAACCTATTGTGGTGCCTGCGGCCACTGGCGACTTGGAGGACTCCAAGTTGTTGGACGTTGTCAGAGCCTTAAAAATATACATTTCAAGGACGGCTGAAGTCAGAAAATCTGACTCGCTGTTGATACTATATGCACCCAACAAGTTGGGTGCCCCTGCTTCTAAGCAGACGATTGCTCGTTGGATTTGTAACACAATTCAACTTGCTCATTCTGTGGCAGGCCTGCCACAGCCTAAATCTGTTAAGGTCCATTCCACAAGGAAGGTGGGCTCATCTTGGGCGGCTGCCCGAGGGGTCTCGGCATTACAATTCTGTCGAGCAGCTACGTGGTCGGGGGAAAACACGTTTGTAAAATTCTACAAATTTGATACCCTGGCAAAAGAGGACTTGGAATTCTCTCATTCGGTGCTGCAGAGTCATCCGCACTCTCCCGCCCGTTTGGGAGCTTTGGTATAATCCCCATGGTCCTTTCAGGAACCCCAGCATCCACTTAGGACGATAGAGAAAATAAGAATTTACTTACCGATAATTCTATTTCTCGGAGTCCGTAGTGGATGCTGGGCGCCCATCCCAAGTGCGGATTATCTGCAATACTGTACATAGTTATTGTTAACAAATTCGGGTTATATTGTTAAGGAGCCATCTTTAAGAGGCTCTTTCTGTTATCATACTGTTAACTGGGTTTAGATCACAAGTTGTACGGTGTGATTGGTGTGGCTGGTATGAGTCTTACCCGGGATTCAAATTGCCTCCCTTATTGTGTACACTCGTCCGGGCACAGTACCTAACTGGAGTCTGGAGGAGGGTCATAGGGGGAGGAGCCAGTGCACACCACCTGATCTGGTAAAAGCTTTACTTTTTTGTGCCCTGTCTCCTGCGGAGCCGCTATTCCCCATGGTCCTTTCAGGAACCCCAGCATCCACTACGGACTCCGAGAAATAGAATTATCGGTAAGTAAATTCTTATTTTAATTGAAATGACTTGACAGTGTCACTATGAATTATGGCATGGCACAGCAACCTACAGTACACACAAATCACAAACTGGAAAAGGAAAGAAACAGCGATGATGGTAAAAGTTAACAATAGTTGGCAATTTCCTTTCCTGATTTGTAAATCTGAATAATCCTACACATTAGGTTTATTGACGTCTTATAAAGAAACACAAGATTTGCAGCTTTGTCAGTACCCAAGCGGTTTCTCAGTTTTGACTGCACCAAAGCAAATGTGGAAAATATTCTTTCTACTGAAACTGATGATGCTGGAGCTGTTAGCGGGTATAGTACGCTGTACCGGCATTCGGGATCCCGGAGCCCAGCATACCGGCTCCAGAATGGCGGCAGCGGGATGAGCGCAAAAGAGCCCCTTGTGGGCTTGATGCGCTCGCCACGCTGCGGGCACGGTGGCTACGCGCACCATGCTATTTTTTTCTCCCTCCAGGGGTGTTGTGGACACCCCAAGAGGGAGAATAGTTGTCGGGATCCCCACAGGCGGGATATCGAGTGCCTCCTGCTGGTAGCAATTGCTCTACTGCTACCATCAGGGCCGGTTCAAGCCCGCTCTGCGCCCCGGGCAGGAAACGGGGCGTGGCTTAATATAGGGGGCGTGGTCAGTCACGCCCCCCTGTACATTAGTAGCGCCGCTTGTATGCTGAGCGGTGCGTGATGACGTCAACGCGCACCGCACAGCAAAAGGTCCTCTCCACGAAGGGAAACTAGACGCGTAGCGTCTAGTTCCCTTCGTGGAGAGGACCTTGCTGTACGGTGCGCGATGACGTCATGGCGCTCCGCTCAGCAAAGGTACTCTCCACGAAGGGAAACTAGACGCTACGCGTCTAGTTCCCTTCACAGGGACACAGCGGGCAGCGGAGGCGGACGGGGGACACAGCGGACGGGGGACACAGCGGGCAGCAGTGGCGGATCTTGCCATGGTGCGGCGCCCTCCGGATGGCGCCAGCGCCCTCCGGAAGGCGGCGCCCCGGGCAAAAGTCCTGCTTGCCCGTGGCAAGATCCGCTACTGGCTACCATGATATTGTCATTACCAGCTACGGTTTCTGGACCAATGTGCAGTTTCCACTAATCTATTGGTGCCACTGTTGACACAATATCGTGGTCAAAAGAGGTCATTAAACAGGGTTGCTTTTGCTTGGAATTTGATTCTGGAATTATCTGTTTCTTGTATGGACTGGTCTGTTGCCTGTGCCTCTTTTATTATTTGAGAAGCTAATCAAAGGTCAAAGGACTATGGTCCATATTGCACAGTATGACTATGCTAATTACCAGTAAAGGCTTATAACCCTTTCACATCGCACAAATAACCCGGTATCGACGCGGCATATTGCCGTGTCGACACGGGTCAGTGTGCGATGTGAAAGCACTTTCGGCGAAATAGCGAGTCGCCTGACCCGGTAATTCAACCCGGTATAAAAGAAGGATTATACCCGGGTTGAATACCGGGTCAGGTGCAGTGTGAATGGGAGCCGCGTCGATGCGACACGGTTCCCATTCACAGCATAGGGAGAGGCGGCGCAGGAGATGAGCTCATCTCCCAGCGCCGCCTCCACCCCCGCCCCTGCTGCTGCTGCGCCCCCCGCTGCTATGGCAACCGACCCGGTATATTGCCGGGTCGGAAAGCCAGCAGAGGGGAGCAAATGCCGGATCCCACCCGGTAAGGACACGTTTCTCTTACCGGGTGGGATCCGGCATTTGCGATCTGAATGCGGTATTAGTTAAAACAAGGATGACTCTAACTCTACATACATGGTAATATATATTGAATTCTTGAAACATAACTGTCAAAAATGTCAATTTTCAGAGTTAATTTTAACAATACTAAACAGCTTGATTTTTAACAAAAAAAATAATGTGATTTAAATCGGCACACCCTGATTATTATTAAGTCAGCTTTTTAAGAAAGGTGGAAGGGTTAAACACAGAGTAAAGGGGGGTACACACGGAGAGATCCGTGCTTAAAATCTAAGCAATCTAGCAAGATTGCTTAGATTTTAAGCACGGATCTGCTGTGTGTATGCCCTCCAGCGATAGCGATGCGCGCTATCGCCGGTGTTAGATTGAGCCTGCATGCAGGCTCAATCTAGCGGGTCGCTCACTTCACCGTTGTGTGAAGTGAGCGGCACCCCGTCGGCTTTCCCCCTCGCTCAGCACATCGCGCTGTGCTGAGCGGGGTGAGAGATGTGTGCTGAGCGGTCTGTGTTAAGATCGCTCAGCACACATCTCTCCTGTGAGTACCCCCCTTTATGTTATTGATTGGGCCATTGTATAGGCTGAATTTCACACTCTGACCTCTTCTGGTATATGGTATTAGCATGTGTGCTCATCAACACACAGATAATAGTCTTTCCCTCTTTCAGACTACTTGTCTGTGACCTCACTCCCTTTTACAGGAAATCTTCTGGCAATTACAACTCTGAGATAGTCTTGTGGCATGCTACCTATTAATGTCAGAGCTGCTGAATATCTGAGTGCTGGGCTTTTAATATAAAAACAAAGTGCTTAAAGGGAGATTATCCAATACAAAACAACATATTATTTTAGCAATACGGGTCCATGAGTGCCACAGTTGGTAGCATTGCTGCCTTATACTGCTGGGACCATGCACTTGATTGTGTCCAGGCCACTATCTGTTTGGAGTGCGTATGTTCTCCAGATACTCTGGATCCCACCCATACTCTAAAGGGGGGTACTCACGGAGAGATCCATGCTTAAAATCTAAGCAATCTGACCAGATTGCTTAGATTTTAAGCACCGATCACTCGTGTGTACCCCTCACAGCGTGTACCCCTCACAGCGATAGCGATGCGCAGCCCCGCGCATCGCTATCGCTGGTGCTAGATTGAGCCTGTCTAGCACGTCGCTCATTTCACCCACTGGGTGAAATGAGCGCCCCGTCCTCCCCCGCCCTCCCCCGCATTGCTCAGCACACAACGCGCTGTGCTGAGTAACGGGAGAGATGTGTTTTGAGCGGTTCGCTCAGCACACATCTCTCCCGTCTATACCAGCCTTTTAAAAATGTGGTGTTAGGTTTAATGTTAGTGTGTGTTAAGTCTCCACTGGGGCAGGTACTGATGTGAATGATTATACATGATCTAAAGTGCTGTATAATATGTTGGCTCTTTAGAAAAAGATTAATAACTCATTAAGTACTGGTGTTTGACGTATGGATTTCACATAAAATGTAACACTAAAAACACTTAAGTTTTTACTTGCGTTGTGGTGCCATTTTTTTTCAGACCGTTCTTTAATTTCTGTAAACCTAATAGACTTAAATGTTTTTACTAGCCTTACTTAGCCTACAATGTAAATGGAGTAGCGGTGAAATTAGCGATGTGCTAGATTGTGCCTGCTATCGCTGTGGGGCATACATACGGAGAGATCCGTGCTTAACTTCTAAGCAATCTAGCCTTAACTTGCTCTTTTTTGCTTTACTCCCACCTCAGAACAATGGGTTCTGTAATCAGATTTGGCCTGGAATGACCACCAACAATGGCCCATGTTGTCATATACAATTGTGTCAAAATGGGGCTACTACTTTCCCCTATCTCACAGAAGCTATTAAGTAAAATTTTCACTGAAGAAGAAAGAATATTTGTATGTATATGTCTGTATTTAAAAATATGAAAAAAATGGTAGTACAAATATTGGCAACACTGCATGTTTACATGGCCACTTAAGTTCCCATGGTGCATTATGACCTAGCTCCACTAGTTATCCCATCCTATTTTGGGGAGTCATCTTTTACATAATACACACACACACACACACACACACACACACACACACACACACACACACACACACACACACACACACACACACACACACACACACACACTCTTTACTATTATATTTTGTAGCATGAAGGTGCAATAGCAAAACAAACTTTGTTCATAGAAGCTTAAGGGGGGTACACACGGGGGAGATCTGTGCTGAGCGATCTATCACAGAACGCTCAGCACACATCTCTCCCCCCTCTCAGCACTCAGCGCGATGTGTGCTAAGCGAGGGGGCGATGCTCACTTCACACAGCGGTGAAGTGAGTGATCTAACTAGATTGCATGCAGGCCAATCTAGAGTCAGCGATAGTGTCGCGCATCGCTATAGGGCATACACACGGAGCGGTGTGTGCTTCTTTTCTAACCAATCTAGTCAGGTTGCTTAGAAATTAAGCACACATCGCTACGTGTGTACCCCCCCCCCCCCCCCCTTTACAGTCTAAAAGGGTTTTGACACAGAAGATATAGGACACCTGAGATGGTTTGCAATTGAAACAGTATCTGCAAGTGGCTTACTTGGTTAATCAACAAAATGCACAGCAGAAGGGTTGAGAAAGTTAAAGGAAATGTTCAGGAGAAAATGTGCCCCAAAACTTTACTTGCTGTAATGGATTTTCTAAGGGGATCTTAAATTAATGGAATTGTGTGAAAAAAATCAGGCTAAAATATAGTATTTCCTAGCTATCATTGTGTTTAAGGTTTGTCCGTAGCTAGAATAAGTCCCAAATTCCTAATCTTTGATCTAAATGTAGGAGCTTTGTGCCCAATGGAGAACAATGAATTGATTGTTTCTTATTAGGGTTATTTCTCCAGTATTTAATGTAGACTCTAAAGACTTGCTAATGTGACATTGTGTACTGTTAGGGCAAAAGTTCCTGCTTTATCATCACTTTCATACTACGCTTTTCACCTGTTTATCTTTTTTGGCCCACACATCAGGAAGCAATACGGGGCAGATCCCAACATGTTGAAAATCCTCGATTTGCTGATCCCGACCAAAAAATGTTTGGGATCTGTAATTCTTAACATGCTGTATTTTGCCAATTCCCAATGGATTGCTGATCATTGAGGTCTGCCAATCACCAGGTTTTATCGTCGATGTACAGATCAGTGTTGGCAGAATGGGGAATCGGCCCATAAATGTTTGGGCCCCATTACATAAGATTATTTTATGCATCAGTTTATAACCTCCATTATGCTCTTATTTGACTCCTGATTTCACATTATTTGTCTATCTGGTGGTTTACTTTTCTGTTGTAATATCCTGGTATATTTGTATATTGAACAAAAGGTTTGGGTTATCTTTTAAATAAATCATTCCCCATAGACTGCAATAACAAGCTCCAATTCTCTTCAGGCAACGTGGCAAACACAGTTCTTATCAGAAAGACAATAGAATCCTATTTACTCATGCAGTGCCATGAAATGTTTGTCAAACAAATATCAACTTTTAAATTATGGCTGAGCAATTTGTTACTTTCCATCTTGTTAAACTTAAACCAAGTCAGATGTATGTGTGGGGGGAATGGTTGTGTTTGGGGCAAAAGGCTAAATAAGATACTAGTCGAAAACAGAGTGTCTCTAGAGGTGTCTACGTTCATTATTTATTTAGTAACAGTTTATTATATAGTGCAGCATATTCCCTTTTGCTTTACAATTGGAACAACAGTAATGGGATAACACTGGGTAATAACAGACAGACAAAAAGGTAGGATGGCCCTGCTCGCCTTGGCCTCGTGGTTGTATTCCTCAGACTTGATTATTTCTCTATCGTCCTAAGTGGATGCTGGGGTTCCTGAAAGGACCATGGGGAATAGCGGCTCCGCAGGAGACAGGGCACAAAAAAGTAAAGCTTTTACCAGATCAGGTGGTGTGCACTGGCTCCTCCCCCTATGACCCTCCTCCAGACTCCAGTTAGATTTTGTGCCCGAACGAGAAGGGTGCAATCTAGGTGGCTCTCCTAAAGAGCTGCTTAGAGAAAGTTTAGCTTAGGTTTTTTACTTTACAGTGAGTCCTGCTGGCAACAGGATCACTGCAACGAGGGACTTAGGGGAGAAGTAGTGAACTCACCTGCGTGCAGAGTGGATTTGCTGCTTGGCTACTGGACACTAGCTCCAGAGGGACGATCACAGGTACAGCCTGGATGGTCACCGGAGCCGCGCCGCCGGCCCCCTTGCAGACGCTGAAGAGAGAAGAGGTCCAAATTCGGCGGCTGAAGACTCCTGAGTCTTCATAAAGGTAGCGCACAGCACTGCAGCTGTGCGCCATTTTCCTCTCAGCACACTTCACACAACAGTCACTGAGGGTGCAGAGCGCTGGGGGGGGCGCTCTGAGAGGCAAATAAAAACCTTATTAGAGGCAAAAAATACCTCACATATAGCCCACAGAGGCTATATGGAGATATTTAACCCCTGCCTAACTTCAAAAATAGCGGGAGACGAGGCCGCCGAAAAAGGGGCGGGGCCTATCTCCTCAGCACACAGCGCCATTTTCTCTCACAGAAAAGCTGGAGAGAAGGCTCCCAGGCTCTCCCCTGCACTGCACTACAGAAACAGGGTTAAAACAGAGAGGGGGGGCACTGATTTTGGCGATATTGTATATATATAAAAGATGCTATAAGGGAGAAACACTTATATAAGGTTGTCCCTATATAATTATAGCGTTTTTGGTGTGTGCTGGCAGACTCTCCCTCTGTCTCCCCAAAGGGCTAGTGGGTCCTGTCCTCTGTCAGAGCATTCCCGGTGTGTGTGCTGTGTGTCGGTACGTGTGTGTCGACATGTATGAGGACGATGTTGGTGAGGAGGCAGAGAAATTGCCTGTAATGGTGATGTCACTCTCTAGGGAGTCGACACCGGAATGGATGGCTTATTTAGAGAATTACGTGAGAATGTCAACACGCTGCAAGGTCGGTTGACGACATGAGACGGCCGACAATCTATTAGGACCGGTCCAGGCGTCTCAGAAACACCGTCAGGGGTTTTAAAAACGCCCATTTACCTCAGTCGGTCGACACAGACACAGACACGGACACTGAATACAGTGTCGACGGTGAATAAACAAACGTATTTCTCATTAGGGCCACACGTTAAGGGCAATGAAGGAGGTGTTACGTGTTTCTGATACTACAAGTACCACAAGAAAGGGTATTATGTGGGAGTGAAAAAACTACCTGTAGTTTTTCCTGAATCAGATAAAATAAAATGAAGTGTGTGATGATGCGTAGGGTTACCCCGATAGCAAATATTGGCGTTATACCCTTTCCCGCCAGAAATTAGGGTACGTTGGGAAACACCCCTTAGGGTGATAAGGCGCTCACACGCTTATCAAGTGGCGTTACCGTCTCCAGATACGGCCGCCCTCAAGGAGCCAGCTGATAGGAAGCTGGAAAAATATCCTAAAAAGTATATACACACATACGGTGGTTATACTGCGACCAGCGATCGCCATCAGCCTGGAGATGCAGTGCTGGGTTGGCTTGGTCGGATTCCCTGACTGAAAATATTTTATTCATGTAGAGCATTTAATAGGATGCATTCTATATATATGTATGTGAGATGCACAGAGGGATATTTGCTCTCTGGCATCAAGATAAGTGCGTTGTCCATATCTCCCAGAAGATG
This sequence comes from Pseudophryne corroboree, assembly GCF_028390025.1. Lineage (NCBI taxonomy): Eukaryota > Metazoa > Chordata > Amphibia > Anura > Myobatrachidae > Pseudophryne > Pseudophryne corroboree. Next base: position 481,615,770 of record NC_086444.1, read on the forward strand.
TCAGGGACACGACAGTGGTCAGGTGATACAGATCCCATACGGCAGATGGAAGTATTGCTGTATAAAGGGAAGGAGTTATTTGGGGGTCGGTCCATCGGACCTGGGGACCACAGCAACAGCTGGGAAATCCAACCTTTTTTACCCCAAGTTACATCTCAGCTAAAAAAGACACCGTCTTTTCAGCCTCAATCTTTCCTTTCCCATGAGGGCATGCAGGCAAAAGGCCAGTCATATCTGCCCAGACATAGAGGTAAGGGAAGTAGACTGCAGCAGGCAGCCCTTTCCCAGGAAAAGAAGCCCTCCACCGCGTCTGCCAAGTCCTCAGCATGACGCTGGGGCCGTGCAAGCGGACTCAAGGTGGGGGGGTAGTCTCAAGAGTCTCAGGGCGCAGTGGGATCACTCGCAAGTTGACCCCTAGATCGTACGAGTATTATCCCAGGGGTAAAGATTGGAGAGTCGAGACATCTTCTCCTCGCAGCTTCCTGAAGTCTGCTTTACCAACGGCTCCCTCCGACAGGGAGGCAGCATTGGAAACAATTCACAAGCTGTATATCCAGCAGGTGATAATCAAAGTACCCCTCCTACGACAAGGAAAAGGGTATTATTTTTCCACACTATATTGTGGTACTGAAGCCAGACGGCTTGGTGACACATAGTCTAAATCTAAAATGTTTTGAACACTTACATAAAAGGTTCAAATCGAGATAAAGTCACTCAGAGCAGTGATAGCGAACCGGAAAAAAGGGGACTATATGGTGTCCCTGGACATCAAGGATTACCTCCATGTCCAAAATTTGTCCTTCTCATCAAGGGTACCTCTGGTTCGTGGTACAGAACTGTCAATATCAGTTTCAGACGATGCCGTTTGAATTATCCACGGCACCCCGGGCCTTTTTACCAAGGTAATGGCCGAAAAGATGTTTCTTCAAAGAAAAAAGGCATCTAAATTATCCCTTACTTGCACGACCTAAAAAGGGCAAGTTCCAGAGAACAGTTGGAGGTCGGAAGAGCACTATCTAAAGTAGTTCTTCGACGGCACGACTGGATTCTAAATATTCCAAGAATCGCAGCTGTTTTCCGACGATACGTCTGCTGTTCCTAGGGATGATTCTGGACACGGTTCAGAAAAAGGTTTTTCTTCCCGAGGAAAAAGCCAAGGAGTTATCCGACCTGTCAGGAACCTCCTAAAACCAGGAAAGGTGTCTGTACATCAATGCACAAGAGTCCTGGGAAAAATGGTGGCTTTTTACGAAGCAATTCCATTCGGCAGATTCCATGCAAGAATTTTCCAAAGGGATCTGTTGGACAAATGGTCAGGGTCGCATCCTCAGATGCACCTGCGAATAACCCTGTCGCCAAGGACAAGGGTATATCTTCTGTGGTGGTTGCAAAAGGCTCATCTATTGGAGGGCCGCAGATTCGGCATACAGGATTTGATCCTGGTGACCACGGACGCCAGCCTGAGAGGTTGGGGAGCAGTCACACAAGGAAGAAACTTCCAGGGGGTATGGACGAACCTGGAAAAGTCTATTCACATAAACATTCTGGTACTAAGAGCAATCTAAAATGCTCTAAGCCAGGCGGAACCACTCCTGCAAGGAAAACCGGTGTTGATTCAGTCGGACAACATCACGGCGGTCGCCCATGTAAACAGACAGGGCGGCACAAGAAGCAGGAGTGCAATGGCAGAAGCTGCCAAGATTCTTCGCTGGGCGGAGAATCACGTAATAGCACTGTCAGCAGTGTTCTTCCCGGGCGTGGACAACTGGGAAGCAGACTTCCTCAGCAGACACGATATACACCCGGGAGAGGGGGGTCTTCATCCAGAAGTCTTCCACATGCTAATAAACTGTTGGGAAAGACCAATGGTAGACATGATGGCGTCTCGCCTCAACAAGAAACTGGACAAGTATTGCGCCAGGTCAAGAGATCCACAGGCAATAGCTGTGGACGCACTGGTAACACCTTGGGTGTACAAATCAGTATATGTGTTTCCTCCTCTGCCTCTCATACCAAAGGTATTGAAGATTATACGGTGAGGAGGAGTAAGAAATACTAGTGGCTCCGGATTGGCCAAGAAGGACTTGGTACCCGGAACTTCAAGAGTTGGTCACGGACGACCCGTGCCCTCTACTTCTGAGAAGGGACCTGCTACAACAGGGTCCCTGTCTCTTTCAAGACTTACCGCGGCTGCGTTTGACGGCATGGCGGTTGAACGCCAGATCCTAAAAGGGAAAGGCATTCCAGAAGAAGTCATTCCTACCTTGATTAAGGCAAGGAAGGAAGTCACCGCGAAACATTATCACCGCATTTGGCGAAAATATGTCGCGTGGTGCGAGGATCGGAGTGTTCCGACGGAGGAATTTCAACTGGGTCGTTTCCTACATTTCCTACAATCAGGATTGTCTAGGGGTCTCAAATTGAGATCTATTAAGGTTCAAATTTCGGCCCTGTCAATATTCTTCCAAAAAGAATTGGCCTCAGTTCCTGAGGTACAGACTTTTGTTAAAGGAGTACTGCATATACAGCCTCCTGTGGTGCCTCCGGTGGCACCGTGGGATCTAAATGTAGTTTTAGATTTCCTCAAATCCCATTGGTTTGAACCATTGAAAAAGGTGGATTTTAAATATCTCACATGGAAAGTGACTATGTTACTGGCCCTGGCTTCCGCCAGGAGAGTATCTGAATTGGCGGCTTTATCTTATAAAAGCCCTTATCTAATCTTCCATTCGGATAGGGCAGAACTGAGGACTCGTCCGCATTTTCTCCCTAAGGTGGTATCAGCGTTTCACCTGAACCAACCTATTGTGGTGCCTGCGGCCACTGGCGACTTGGAGGACTCCAAGTTGTTGGACGTTGTCAGAGCCTTAAAAATATACATTTCAAGGACGGCTGAAGTCAGAAAATCTGACTCGCTGTTGATACTATATGCACCCAACAAGTTGGGTGCCCCTGCTTCTAAGCAGACGATTGCTCGTTGGATTTGTAACACAATTCAACTTGCTCATTCTGTGGCAGGCCTGCCACAGCCTAAATCTGTTAAGGCCCATTCCACAAGGAAGGTGGGCTCATCTTGGGCGGCTGCCCGAGGGGTCTCGGCATTACAATTCTGCCGAGCAGCTACGTGGTCGGGGGAAAACACGTTTGTAAAATTCTACAAATTTGATACCCTGGCAAAAGAGGACTTGGAATTCTCTCATTCGGTGCTGCAGAGTCATCCGCACTCTCCCGCCCGTTTGGGAGCTTTGGTATAATCCCCATGGTCCTTTCAGGAACCCCAGCATCCACTTAGGACGATAGAGAAAATAAGAATTTACTTACCGATAATTCTATTTCTCGGAGTCCGTAGTGGATGCTGGGCGCCCATCCCAAGTGCGGATTATCTGCAATACTGTACATAGTTATTGTTAACAAATTCGGGTTATATTGTTAAGGAGCCATCTTTAAGAGGCTCTTTCTGTTATCATACTGTTAACTGGGTTTAGATCACAAGT